>NW_028232288.1:32500-52500 GCF_054491065.1 Syngnathus leptorhynchus | reverse complement strand
AGAGCTCCAGAGCTCCATAGCACCAGAGCTCCATAGCTCCATAGCACCAGAGCTCCATAGCACCAGAGCTCCATAGCTCCATAGCACCAGAGCTCCATAGCTCCATAGCTCCAGCCTGGGTGGCTGGTGGCTCCATAGCTCCATACTTCCATAGCTCCAGTCAGAGAGTTGGCGAAAATTGCACTAAGTGCGAAAGCCCATTCATTTACAACGGCGTGTCCACAAGGCGGCGACATTTCCCCGTTACCGGTGGCTGCGCGGCGGGTGAGTGACAGAGCTTATCCGAGCGGCTGGAACTCTGCGCCGGCGTGGTCGAGCGTGAGGCCTCGGCCCTTTGGCTGCCTGGTACCTAAAACACTTCCATTGATCCAGCCACGGAGGGTGCTGGCTGGTGGCTCCATAGCTCCATAGCTCCATAGCACCAGAGCTCCATAGCTCCATAGCACCAGAGCTCCATAGCTCCATAGCACCAGAGCTCCATAGCTCCATAGCACCAGAGCTCCATAGCTCCATAGCACCAGAGCTCCATACTTCCAGAGCTCCAGGGCTCCATAGCTCCAGGGCTCCATAGCTCCATAGCTCCAGGGCTCCATAGCTCCATACCTCCAGAGCTCCATAGCTCCAGCCTGGGTGGCTGGTGGCTCCATAGCTCCATACTTCCATAGCTCCAGTCAGAGAGTTGGCGAAAATTGCACTAAGTGCGAAAGCCCATTCATTTACAACGGCGTGTCCGCCAGGCGGCGACATTTCCCCGTTACCGGTGGCTGCGCGGCGGGTGAGTGACAGAGCTTATCCGAGCGGCTGGAACTCTGCGCCGGCGTGGTCGAGCGTGAGGCCCCGGCCCTTTGGCTGCCTGGTACCTAAAACACTTCCATTGATCCAGCCACGGAGGGTGCTGGCTGGTGGCTCCATAGCTCCATACCTCCAGAGCTCCAGAGCTCCATAGCACCAGAGCTCCATAGCTCCATAGCACCAGAGCTCCATAGCACCAGAGCTCCATAGCTCCATAGCACCAGAGCTCCATAGCTCCATAGCACCAGAGCTCCATAGCTCCATAGCACCAGAGCTCCATAGCTCCATAGCTCCATAGCACCAGAGCTCCATAGCTCCATAGCACCAGAGCTCCATAGCTCCATAGCACCAGAGCTCCATAGCTCCATAGCACCAGAGCTCCATAGCTCCATAGCACCAGAGCTCCATAGCTCCATAGCACCAGAGCTCCATAGCTCCATAGCACCAGAGCTCCATAGCTCCATAGCACCAGAGCTCCATAGCTCCATAGCACCAGAGCTCCATAGCTCCATAGCTCCAGGGCTCCATAGCTCCATAGCTCCAGGGCTCCATAGCTCCAGGGCTCCAGGGCTCCATAGCTCCAGGGCTCCATAGCTCCAGGGCTCCAGGGCTCCATAGCTCCATACCTCCAGAGCTCCATACCTCCAGAGCTCCAGAGCTCCATAGCACCAGAGCTCCATGGCTTCAGAGCTCCATAGCACCATAGCTCCATACCTCCAGAGCTCCAGGGCTCCATAGCTCCATAGCTCCATAGCTCCATAGCTCCATACCTCCAGAGCTCCATAGCACCAGAGCTCCATGGCTCCATAGCTCCAGCCTGGGTGGCTGGTGGCTCCATAGCTCCATACTTCCATAGCTCCAGTCAGAGAGTTGGCGAAAATTGCACTAAGTGCGAAAGCCCATTCATTTACAACGGCGTGTCCGCCAGGCGGCGACATTTCCCCGTTACCGGTGGCTGCGCGGCGGGTGAGTGACAGAGCTTATCCGAGCGGCTGGAACTCTGCGCCGGCGTGGTCAAGCGGCTGGCCTCGGTAGTTGAGGTACCAGGGGTGGGGCGGGGAGCTCCAGGCGGGTCTTGTGAGAGAGTGAAGCCGAGCGGCTGGAACTCTCGGCCGGCCTGGTCGAGCGGCTGGCCTCGGTAGTTGAGGTACCAGGGGCGGGCTGGGGAGCTCCAGGCGGGGCTTGTGAGAGAGTGAAGCCGAGCGGCTGGAACTCTGGGCCGGCCTGGTCGAGCGGCTGGCCTCGGTAGTTGAGGTACCAGGGGCGGGCTGGGGAGCTCCAGGCGGGGCTTGTGAGAGAGTGTAGCCGAGCGGCTGGAACTCTGGGCCGGCGTGGTTGAGCAGCATGCCCGCGGAGGTGGCTCTTCCATAGGCAGGGAGGGTGCTGGAGCTCCACACTTCCATAGGCAGGGAGGGTGCTGGAGCTCCACACTTCCATAGGCAGGGAGGGTGCTGGAGCTCCACACTTCCATAGGCAGGGAGGGTGCTGGAGCTCCACACTTCCATAGGCAGGGAGGGTGCTGGAGCTCCACACTTCCATAGGCAGGGAGGGTGCTGGAGCTCCACACTTCCATAGGCAGGGAGGGTGCTGGAGCTCCACACTTCCATAGGCAGGGAGGGTGCTGGAGCTCCACACTTCCATAGGCAGGGAGGGTGCTGGAGCTCCACACTTCCATAGGCAGGGAGGGTGCTGGAGCTCCACACTTCCATAGGCAGGGAGGGTGCTGGAGCTCCACACTTCCATAGGCAGGGAGGGTGCTGGAGCTCCACACTTCCATAGGCAGGGAGGGTGCTGGAGCTCCACACTTCCATAGGCAGGGAGGGTGCTGGAGCTCCACACTTCCATAGGCAGGGAGGGTGCTGGAGCTCCACACTTCCATAGGCAGGGAGGGTGCTGGAGCTCCACACTTCCATAGGCAGGGAGGGTGCTGGAGCTCCACACTTCCATAGGCAGGGAGGGTGCTGGAGCTCCACACTTCCATAGGCAGGGAGGGTGCTGGAGCTCCACACTTCCATAGGCAGGGAGGGTGCTGGAGCTCCACACTTCCATAGGCAGGGAGGGTGCTGGAGCTCCACACTTCCATAGGCAGGGAGGGTGCTGGAGCTCCACACTTCCATAGGCAGGGAGGGTGCTGGAGCTCCACACTTCCATAGGCAGGGAGGGTGCTGGAGCTCCACACTTCCATAGGCAGGGAGGGTGCTGGAGCTCCACACTTCCATAGGCAGGGAGGGTGCTGGAGCTCCACACTTCCATAGGCAGGGAGGGTGCTGGAGCTCCACACTTCCATAGGCAGGGAGGGTGCTGGAGCTCCACACTTCCATAGGCAGGGAGGGTGCTGGAGCTCCACACTTCCATAGGCAGGGAGGGTGCTGGAGCTCCACACTTCCATAGGCAGGGAGGGTGCTGGAGCTCCACACTTCCATAGGCAGGGAGGGTGCTGGAGCTCCACACTTCCATAGGCAGGGAGGGTGCTGGAGCTCCACACTTCCATAGGCAGGGAGGGTGCTGGAGCTCCACACTTCCATAGGCAGGGAGGGTGCTGGAGCTCCACACTTCCATAGGCAGGGAGGGTGCTGGAGCTCCACACTTCCATAGGCAGGGAGGGTGCTGGAGCTCCACACTTCCATAGGCAGGGAGGGTGCTGGAGCTCCACACTTCCATAGGCAGGGAGGGTGCTGGAGCTCCACACTTCCATAGGCAGGGAGGGTGCTGGAGCTCCACACTTCCATAGGCAGGGAGGGTGCTGGAGCTCCACACTTCCATAGGCAGGGAGGGTGCTGGAGCTCCACACTTCCATAGGCAGGGAGGGTGCTGGAGCTCCACACTTCCATAGGCAGGGAGGGTGCTGGAGCTCCACACTTCCATAGGCAGGGAGGGTGCTGGAGCTCCACACTTCCATAGGCAGGGAGGGTGCTGGAGCTCCACACTTCCATAGGCAGGGAGGGTGCTGGAGCTCCACACTTCCATAGGCAGGGAGGGTGCTGGAGCTCCACACTTCCATAGGCAGGGAGGGTGCTGGAGCTCCACACTTCCATAGGCAGGGAGGGTGCTGGAGCTCCACACTTCCATAGGCAGGGAGGGTGCTGGAGCTCCACACTTCCATAGGCAGGGAGGGTGCTGGAGCTCCACACTTCCATAGGCAGGGAGGGTGCTGGAGCTCCACACTTCCATAGGCAGGGAGGGTGCTGGAGCTCCACACTTCCATAGGCAGGGAGGGTGCTGGAGCTCCACACTTCCATAGGCAGGGAGGGTGCTGGAGCTCCACACTTCCATAGGCAGGGAGGGTGCTGGAGCTCCACACTTCCATAGGCAGGGAGGGTGCTGGAGCTCCACACTTCCATAGGCAGGGAGGGTGCTGGAGCTCCACACTTCCATAGGCAGGGAGGGTGCTGGAGCTCCACACTTCCATAGGCAGGGAGGGTGCTGGAGCTCCACACTTCCATAGGCAGGGAGGGTGCTGGAGCTCCACACTTCCATAGGCAGGGAGGGTGCTGGAGCTCCACACTTCCATAGGCAGGGAGGGTGCTGGAGCTCCACACTTCCATAGGCAGGGAGGGTGCTGGAGCTCCACACTTCCATAGGCAGGGAGGGTGCTGGAGCTCCACACTTCCATAGGCAGGGAGGGTGCTGGAGCTCCACACTTCCATAGGCAGGGAGGGTGCTGGAGCTCCACACTTCCATAGGCAGGGAGGGTGCTGGAGCTCCACACTTCCATAGGCAGGGAGGGTGCTGGAGCTCCACACTTCCATAGGCAGGGAGGGTGCTGGAGCTCCACACTTCCATAGGCAGGGAGGGTGCTGGAGCTCCACACTTCCATAGGCAGGGAGGGTGCTGGAGCTCCACACTTCCATAGGCAGGGAGGGTGCTGGAGCTCCACACTTCCATAGGCAGGGAGGGTGCTGGAGCTCCACACTTCCATAGGCAGGGAGGGTGCTGGAGCTCCACACTTCCATAGGCAGGGAGGGTGCTGGAGCTCCACACTTCCATAGGCAGGGAGGGTGCTGGAGCTCCACACTTCCATAGGCAGGGAGGGTGCTGGAGCTCCACACTTCCATAGGCAGGGAGGGTGCTGGAGCTCCACACTTCCATAGGCAGGGAGGGTGCTGGAGCTCCACACTTCCATAGGCAGGGAGGGTGCTGGAGCTCCACACTTCCATAGGCAGGGAGGGTGCTGGAGCTCCACACTTCCATAGGCAGGGAGGGTGCTGGAGCTCCACACTTCCATAGGCAGGGAGGGTGCTGGAGCTCCACACTTCCATAGGCAGGGAGGGTGCTGGAGCTCCACACTTCCATAGGCAGGGAGGGTGCTGGAGCTCCACACTTCCATAGGCAGGGAGGGTGCTGGAGCTCCACACTTCCATAGGCAGGGAGGGTGCTGGAGCTCCACACTTCCATAGGCAGGGAGGGTGCTGGAGCTCCACACTTCCATAGGCAGGGAGGGTGCTGGAGCTCCACACTTCCATAGGCAGGGAGGGTGCTGGAGCTCCACACTTCCATAGGCAGGGAGGGTGCTGGAGCTCCACACTTCCATAGGCAGGGAGGGTGCTGGAGCTCCACACTTCCATAGGCAGGGAGGGTGCTGGAGCTCCACACTTCCATAGGCAGGGAGGGTGCTGGAGCTCCACACTTCCATAGGCAGGGAGGGTGCTGGAGCTCCACACTTCCATAGGCAGGGAGGGTGCTGGAGCTCCACACTTCCATAGGCAGGGAGGGTGCTGGAGCTCCACACTTCCATAGGCAGGGAGGGTGCTGGAGCTCCACACTTCCATAGGCAGGGAGGGTGCTGGAGCTCCACACTTCCATAGGCAGGGAGGGTGCTGGAGCTCCACACTTCCATAGGCAGGGAGGGTGCTGGAGCTCCACACTTCCATAGGCAGGGAGGGTGCTGGAGCTCCACACTTCCATAGGCAGGGAGGGTGCTGGAGCTCCACACTTCCATAGGCAGGGAGGGTGCTGGAGCTCCACACTTCCATAGGCAGGGAGGGTGCTGGAGCTCCACACTTCCATAGGCAGGGAGGGTGCTGGAGCTCCACACTTCCATAGGCAGGGAGGGTGCTGGAGCTCCACACTTCCATAGGCAGGGAGGGTGCTGGAGCTCCACACTTCCATAGGCAGGGAGGGTGCTGGAGCTCCACACTTCCATAGGCAGGGAGGGTGCTGGAGCTCCACACTTCCATAGGCAGGGAGGGTGCTGGAGCTCCACACTTCCATAGGCAGGGAGGGTGCTGGAGCTCCACACTTCCATAGGCAGGGAGGGTGCTGGAGCTCCACACTTCCATAGGCAGGGAGGGTGCTGGAGCTCCACACTTCCATAGGCAGGGAGGGTGCTGGAGCTCCACACTTCTATAGGCAGGGAGGGTGCTGGAGCTCCACACTTCCATAGGCAGGGAGGGTGCTGGAGCTCCACACTTCCATAGGCAGGGAGGGTGCTGGAGCTCCACACTTCCATAGGCAGGGAGGGTGCTGGAGCTCCACATCCACACTTCCAGCCACTGCATGCTGGCACTTCCACCTTGCTTGCTAAGTCGGCGTGATCTTGCCCAAAAAGTCCCTCCTCACCTCCAGCTGGAAGTGGAAAAAAATCCTCCACCTGCTTGGCCGAGGTTCTGGAAGCCAGCAGCTCGCAGAATGTTGCCAAAGTTTCACTGGAAGGAAAAGAAAAGAGAAGACCGAGTGCGCATTTCACCTACCGCCGAATGTCCACAAGAGGGAAGTGTCACTCCGTCGCAGAATCTGCGCCGACGCACTCGGCACCCTTCGAATTTATGGTGCCGGTGCGGGTGTTCTGGGTGCAAAAAGGCCGCCCAAGTGGTAGAAAAAAATCAGACTTCGTCTCTTAGGTCGAAATTAATGCCAAGTTTTGAAATGCGCTGGCAGGGGTGGACCAGGGCCCGTTAGAAGTGCTTAGCCGAGGTCCTGGAAGCCTAACCCGGCGTGATCTTGTGCAAAAAGCCGCTGCTGAGCTCCAGCTGGAAGTGTAAAAAGAACCGGGCTGGATCAAAAAAAGAACCGGGCGGCCCGTTAAAATTGCTTAGCCGAGGTCCTGGAACCCTAACCCGGCGTGATCTTGTGCAAAAAGCCGCTGCTGAGCTCCAGCTGGAAGTGTAAAAAGAACCGGGCTGGTTCAAAAAAAGAACCGGGCGACCCGTTAGAAGTGCTTAGCCGAGGTCCTGGAAGCCTAACCCGGCGTGATCTTGTGCAAAAAGCCGCTGCTGAGCTCCAGCTGGAAGTGGAAAAAGAACCGGGCTGGATCAAAAAAGAACCGGGCGACCCGTTAAAATTGCTTAGCCGAGGTCCTGGAAGCCTAACACGGCGTGATCTTGTGCAAAAAGCCGCTCCCGAGCTCCAGCTGGAAGTGTAAAAAGAACCGGGCTGGATAAAAAAAAGAACCGGGCTGGATCAAAAAAGAACCGGGCGACCCGTTAAAATTGCTTAGCCGAGGTCCTGGAAGCCTAACACGGCGTGTTCTTGTGCAAAAAGCCGCTCCCGAGCTCCAGCTGGAAGTGTAAAAAGAACCAGGCTGGATAAAAAAAAGAACCGGGCTGGATCAAAAAAGAACCGGGCGACCCGTTAAAATTGCTTAGCCGAGGTCCTGGAAGCCTAACACGGCGTGTTCTTGTGCAAAAAGCCGCTCC
Organism: Syngnathus leptorhynchus; assembly: GCF_054491065.1. Lineage (NCBI taxonomy): Eukaryota > Metazoa > Chordata > Actinopteri > Syngnathiformes > Syngnathidae > Syngnathus > Syngnathus leptorhynchus. Next base: position 45,073 of record NW_028232288.1, on the reverse strand, counting down.
CGAGCTCCAGCTGGAAGTGTAAAAAGAACCGGGCTGGATAAAAAAAAGAACCGGGCTGGATCAAAAAAGAACCGGGCGACCCGTTAAAATTGCTTAGCCGAGGTCCTGGAAGCCTAACACGGCGTGAACTTGTGCAAAAAGCCGCTCCCGAGCTCCAGCTGGAAGTGTAAAAAGAACCGGGCTGGATAAAAAAAAGAACCGGGCTGGATCAAAAAAGAACCGGGCGACCCGTTAAAATTGCTTAGCCGAGGTCCTGGAAGCCTAACACGGCGTGATCTTGTGCAAAAAGCCGCTCCCGAGCTCCAGCTGGAAGTGTAAAAAGAACCGGGCTGGATAAAAAAAGAACCGGGCTGGATAAAAAAAAGAACCGGGCGACCCGTTAAAATTGCTTAGCCGAGGTCCTGGAAGCCTAACACGGCGTGATCTTGTGCAAAAAGCCGCTCCAGAGCTCCAGCTGGAAGTGTAAAAAGAACCGGGCTGGATAAAAAAAGAACCGGGCTGGATCAAAAAAGAACCGGGCGGCCCGTTAAAATTGCTTAGCCGAGGTCCTGAAAGCCTAACACGGCGTGATCTTGTGCAAAAAGCCGCTCCAGAGCTCCAGCTGGAAGTGTAAAAAGAACCGGGCTGGATAAAAAAAAGAACCGGGCTGGATCAAAAAAGAACCGGGCGGCCCGTTAAAATTGCTTAGCCGAGGTCCTGGAAGCCTAACACGGCGTGATCTTGTGCAAAAAGCCGCTCCCGAGCTCCAGCTGGAAGTGTAAAAAGAACCGGGCTGGATAAAAAAAAGAACCGGGCTGGATCAAAAAAGAACCGGGCGACCCGTTAAAATTGCTTAGCCGAGGTCCTGGAAGCCTAACCCGGCGTGATCTTGTGCAAAAAGCCGCTCCCGAGCTCCAGCTGGAAGTGTAAAAAGAACCGGGCTGGATAAAAAAAAGAACCGGGCTGGATCAAAAAAGAACCGGGCGACCCGTTAAAATTGCTTAGCCGAGGTCCTGGAAGCCTAACACGGCGTGATCTTGTGCAAATAGCCGCTCCCGAGCTCCAGCTGGAAGTGTAAAAAGAACCAGGCTGGATAAAAAAAAGAACCGGGCTGGATCAAAAAAGAACCGGGCGACCCGTTAAAATTGCTTAGCCGAGGTCCTGGAAGCCTAACCCGGCGTGATCTTGTGCAAAAAGCCGCTCCCGAGCTCCAGCTGGAAGTGTAAAAAGAACCGGGCTGGATAAAAAAAAGAACCGGGCTGGATCAAAAAAGAACCGGGCGACCCGTTAAAATTGCTTAGCCGAGGTCCTGGAAGCCTAACCCGGCGTGATCTTGCCCGAAATTCGGCCTCTATACTTCCATTTTAGGTACCAGGCGCTCATAGTGTGTTGGTCCCACTAGTCAGTGTACTGGTCCCACTCGCTAGTGTACTGGTCCCCCTAGTCAGTGTACTCATCCAGTTACCCCCCGTTTTCCAAAACACCATCGGCACGTATAAGGGGGGGACTCCTGAGAGAGATGAGGTATATGGCAGCGCAACACCAATCCGCTCCGCGCTGGTTCCCATGTCGGCTACGGATGAATAAAACCAGCCTGTCCCCCCTGGAGCTCACGAGACACGGAATTTTTTCTAAGTGCCAACGGCTCTTCCGAGCAAACGTGTCCGCTCCGGCTGGTTCCCCCGTCGGCCTCGAATGACGAAAAATGCCGGTCTCCGCCCGGAGCTCATGACAAACGAAAAATTTTCTAAGTGCCAACGGCACTAGCGAGCGAATGTGTCCGCTCGGCGCTGGTTCCCGGGTCGAACCCGGAAGACGAAAAACGCCGGTCCTCGCCCGGAGCTCATGACAAACGAAAAATTTTCTAAGTGCCAACGGCACTAGCGAGCGAATGTGTCCGCTCGGCGCTGGTTCCCGGGTCGAACCCGGAAGACGGAAAACGCCGGTCTCCGCCCGGAGCTCATGACAAACGAAAAATTTTCTAAGTGCCAACGGCACTAGCGAGCGAATGTGTCCGCTCGGCGCTGGTTCCCGGGTCGGACCCGGAAGACGAAAAACGCCGGTCTCCGCCCGGAGCTCATGACAAACGAAAAATTTTCTAAGTGCCAACGGCACTAGCGAGCGAATGTGTCCGCTCGGCGCTGGTTCCCGGGTCGAACCCGGAAGACGAAAAACGCCGGTCTCCGCCCGGAGCTCATGACAAACGAAAAATTTTCTAAGTGCCAACGGCACTAGCGAGCGAATGTGTCCGCTCGGCGCTGGTTCCCGGGTCGAACCCGGAAGACGAAAAACGCCGGTCTCCGCCCGGAGCTCATGACAAACGAAAAATTTTCTAAGTGCCAACGGCACTAGCGAGCGAATGTGTCCGCTCGGCGCTGGTTCCCGGGTCGAACCCGGAAGACGAAAAACGCCGGTCCTCGCCCGGAGCTCATGACAAACGAAAAATTTTCTAAGTGCCAACGGCACTAGCGAGCGAATGTGTCCGCTCGGTGCTGGTTCCCGGGTCGAACCCGGAAGACGAAAAACGCCGGTCTCCGCCCGGAGCTCATGACAAACGAAAAATTTTCTAAGTGCCAACGGCACTAGCGAGCGAATGTGTCCGCTCGGCGCTGGTTCCCGGGTCGGACCCGGAAGACGAAAAACGCCGGTCCTCGCCTGGAGGTCCCAGCAAAATCGGCGAAAAAACGACTAAGTGTCAACTTTCGAAAAAACGGCTAAGTGTCGACTTTCGAAAAAACGGCTAAGTGTCAACTTTCGAAAAAACGGCTAAGTGTCAACTTTCGAAAAAACGACTAAGTGCCCACGGCTCTGCGGGGCTTGTGAGTCCGCCCCGCGCCGGTTCGGCGGTCGGCCTCAAAAAGCAAAAAATCAGCCTCTCTCCCTGGAGCTCACCAAAAATTTGTCGAAATTTTTCTAAGTTCTCCTCGAGGTACCAGGGGGTGAGGTACCCGGGCTAAGGTGCAGTACCTTTTTTGGTCTTCAGGTGCGCCAGAGTACAATGAAATGGTCCCAGTAGTCAGTGTACTCATCGACTTTCCCCCCGTTTTCCAAAGCACCTCGTTTACGAGTATGGAGGAGATGGTGCTGGTCTCCCCACGGCGTCGGACACGCCGTCCTCGACAGCACAAGGTCGGATAGAAGACCTGGAAAGCGCCGTGGCACGCGCTGGAGGTGGGCACTTTGGCGAAAAAACGACTAAGTGTCAACTTTCGAAAAAACGACTAAGTGTCAACTTTCGAAAAAACGGCTAAGTGTCAACTTTCGAAAAAACGACTAAGTGTCACCTCTCTGAAAAAATGGCAAAGTGTCGCCTCTCTGAAAATTTTCTAAGTGCCCACGGCTCTGCGGGCTCGTGCATCCGAGCCGCGCCGGTTCTGCAACCGGCCTAGAATGACGAAAAATAACGGTCTCCTCCTGGAGCTCACAGCCAATTGTGGCGAAAAAGTGGCAAAGTGCCCACGGCTCTGCGGGCTCGTGCATCCGACCCGCGCCGGTTCTGCAGCCGGCCTAGAATGACGAAAAATAACGGTCTCCTCCTGGAGCTCACAGCCAACTTGGCAAAAAGTTTCTAAGTGCCCACGGCCCTGCCGAGCTTTGGCGTCCGCCCAGCGCCGGTTCCGCAGTCGGCCTCCAATGACGAAAAATAACGGTCTCCTCCTGGAGCTCACAGCCAACTTGGCAAAAAGTTTCTAAGTGCCCACGGCCCTGCCGAGCTTTGGCGTCCGCCCAGCGCCGGTTCCGCAGTCGGCCTCGAATGACGAAAAATAACGGTCTCCTCCTGGAGCTCACAGCCAACTTGGCAAAAAGTTTCTAAGTGCCCACGGCCCTGCCGAGCTTTGGCGTCCGCCCAGCGCCGGTTCCGCAGTCGGCCTCGAATGACGAAAAATAACGGTCTCCTCCTGGAGCTCACAGCCAACTTGGCAAAAAGTTTCTAAGTGCCCACGGCCCTGCCGAGCTTTGGCGTCCGCCCAGCGCCGGTTCCGCAGTCGGCCTCGAATGACGAAAAATAACGGTCTCCTCCTGGAGCTCACAGCCAACTTGGCAAAAAGTTTCTAAGTGCCCACGGCCCTGCCGAGCTTTGGCGTCCGCCCAGCGCCGGTTCCGCAGTCGGCCTCGAATGACGAAAAATAACGGTCTCCTCCTGGAGCTCACAGCCAACTTGGCAAAAAGTTTCTAAGTGCCCACGGCCCTGCCGAGCTTTGGCGTCCGCCCAGCGCCGGTTCCGCAGTCGGCCTCGAATGACGAAAAATAACGGTCTCCTCCTGGAGCTCACAGCCAACTTGGCAAAAAGTTTCTAAGTGCCCACGGCCCTGCCGAGCTTTGGCGTCCGCTCAGCGCCGGTTCCGCAGTCGGCCTCGAATGACGAAAAATAACGGTCTCCTCCTGGAGCTCACAGCCAACTTGGCAAAAAGTTTCTAAGTGCCCACGGCCCTGCCGAGCTTTGGCGTCCGCCCAGCGCCGGTTCCGCAGTCGGCCTCGAATGACGAAAAATAACGGTCTCCTCCTGGAGCTCACAGCCAACTTGGCAAAAAGTTTCTAAGTGCCCACGGCCCTGCCGAGCTTTGGCGTCCGCTCAGCGCCGGTTCCGCAGTCGGCCTCGAATGACGAAAAATAACGGTCTCCTCCTGGAGCTCACAGCCAACTTGGCAAAAAGTTTCTAAGTGCCCACGGCCCTGCCGAGCTTTGGCGTCCGCCCAGCGCCGGTTCCGCAGTCGGCCTCGAATGACGAAAAATAACGGTCTCCTCCTGGAGCTCACAGCCAACTTGGCAAAAAGTTTCTAAGTGCCCACGGCCCTGCCGAGCTTTGGCGTCCGCCCAGCGCCGGTTCCGCAGTCGGCCTCGAATGACGAAAAATAACGGTCTCCTCCTGGAGCTCACAGCCAACTTGGCAAAAAGTTTCTAAGTGCCCACGGCCCTGCCGAGCTTTGGCGTCCGCTCAGCGCCGGTTCCGCAGTCGGCCTCGAATGACGAAAAATAACGGTCTCCTCCTGGAGCTCACAGCCAACTTGGCAAAAAGTTTCTAAGTGCCCACGGCCCTGCCGAGCTTTGGCGTCCGCCCAGCGCCGGTTCCGCAGTCGGCCTCGAATGACGAAAAATAACGGTCTCCTCCTGGAGCTCACAGCCAACTTGGCAAAAAGTTTCTAAGTGTCACATCTCTGAAAAAACGGCTAAGTGTCGACTTTCGAAAAAACGGCAAAGTGTCACATCTCTGAAAAAACGGCTAAGTGTCGACTTTCGAAAAAACGGCTAAGTGTCAACTTTCGAAAAAACGGCTAAGTGTCGCCTCTCTGAAAAAACGGCAAAGTGTCAACTTTCGAAAAAACGACAGAGTGTCGCCTCTCTGAAAAAACGACTAAGTGTCGACTCTGAGAAAATGGCAAAGTGCCCACGGCTCTGCGGGCTCGTGCATCCGACCCGCGCCGGTTCCCCAGCCGGCCTGAAATAAGGCAAAACCAGCCTCTCCGCCTGGAGCTCAGAGCCAACTTGGCGAATATTTTCTAAGTGCCCACGGCTCTGCGTGGCTACGGCGTCTGCCCAGCGCCGGTTCCTGGGTCGAACCCCGAGGACGAGGAATGCCGGTCTCCGCCTGGAGGTCCCAGCTTAATCGGCGAAAATTTTCTAAGTGCCCACGGCTCTGCCGGGCTCGTGCATCCGACCCGCGCCGGTTCCCCAGCCGGCCTGAAATAAGGCAAAACCAGGCTCTCCCCCTGGAGCTCAGAGCCAATTGTGGCGAAAAAACGACTAAGTGTCAACTTTCGAAAAAACGACTAAGTGTCAACTTTCCAAAAAAACGGCTAAGTGTCGACTTTCGAAAAAACGGCTAAGTGTCAACTTTCGAAAAAACGACTAAGTGTCGCCTCTGAAAAAACGACTAAGTGTCGCCTCTCTGAAAAAACGACTAAGTGCCCACGGCTCTGCGGGGCTTGTGAGTCCGCCCCGCGCCGGTTCGGCGGTCGGCCTCAAAAAGCGAAAAATCAGCCTCTCTCCCTGGAGCTCACCAAAAATTTGTCGAAATTTTTCTAAGTTCTCCTCGAGGTACCAGGGGGTGAGGTACCCGGGCTAAGGTGCAGTACCTTTTTTGGTCTTCAGGTGCGCCAGAGTACAATGAAATGGTCCCAGTAGTCAGTGTACTCATCGACTTTCCCCCCGTTTTCCAAAGCACCCCGTTTACGAGTATGGAGGAGATGGTGCTGGTCTCCCCACGGCGTCGGACACGCCGTCCTCGACAGCACAAGGTCGGATAGAAGACCTGAAAAGCGCCGTGGCACGCGCTGGAGGTGTCACTGTGGCGAAAAAGTGACTAAGTGTCAACTTTCGAAAAAACGGCTAAGTGTCAACTTTCGAAAAAACGGCTAAGTGTCAACTTTCGAAAAAACTGCTAAGTGTCAACTTTCGAAAAAACGACTAAGTGTCGCCTCTCTGAAAAAACGGCAAAGTGTCAACTTTCGAAAAAACGACTAAGTGTCAACTTTCGAAAAAACGACTAAGTGTCACCTCTCTGAAAAAATGGCAAAGTGTCAACTGCGAATGTGGTGGTGCATGGAAGGAAGTGGAGGACGGCCGCCTCCTTAAACACAGGCCGAAGAGGAGCGTCAGGGCCGGCTCCTTAAACACGGACCGAGTGTCGCCCTTAACACAGACCAAGCGGAGGACGGCCGCCTCCCTAAATACAGGCCGAACCGGAGCGCGAGGGCCGCTCCTTAAACACGGACCGAGTGTCGCCCTTAACACAGACCAAGGGGAGGACGGCCGCCTCCTTAAACACAGGCCGGAGAGGAGCGTCAGGGCCAGGCTCCTCAAACATGGACCGAGTGTCGCCCTTAACACAGACCAAGGGGAGGACGGCCGCCTCCTTAAACACAGGCCGGAGAGGAGCGTCAGGGCCAGGCTCCTCAAACATGGACCGAGTGTCGCCCTTAACACAGACCAAGGGGAGGACGGCCGCCTCCTTAAACACAGGCCGGAGAGGAGCGTCAGGGCCAGGCTCCTCAAACATGGACCGAGTGTCGCCCTTAACACAGACCAAGGGGAGGACGGCCGCCTCCTTAAACACAGGCCGGAGAGGAGCGTCAGGGCCAGGCTCCTCAAACATGGACCGAGTGTCGCCCTTAACACGGACCAAGGGGAGGACGGCCGCCTCCTTAAACACAGGCCGGAGAGGAGCGTCAGGGCCAGGCTCCTCAAACATGGACCGAGTGTCGCCCTTAACACGGACCAAGGGGAGGACGGCCGCCTCCTTAAACACAGGCCGGAGAGGAGCGTCAGGGCCAGGCTCCTCAAACATGGACCGAGTGTCGCCCTTAACACAGACCAAGGGGAGGACGGCCGCCTCCTTAAACACAGGCCGGAGAGGAGCGTCAGGGCCAGGCTCCTCAAACATGGACCGAGTGTCGCCCTTAACACGGACCAAGGGGAGGACGGCCGCCTCCTTAAACACAGGCCGGAGAGGAGCGTCAGGGCCAGGCTCCTCAAACATGGACCGAGTGTCGCCCTTAACACGGACCAAGGGGAGGACGGCCGCCTCCTTAAACACAGGCCGGAGAGGAGCGTCAGGGCCAGGCTCCTCAAACATGGACAGAGTGTCGCCCTTAACACAGACCAAGCGGAGGACGGCCGCCTCCCTAAATACAGGCCGAACCGGAGCGCGAGTGTCGCTCCTTAAACACGGACCGAGTGGAGGACGGCCGCCTCCTTAAACACAGGCCGAACAAAATGACACAAAGTGTCAACTGCGAATGTTGTCCATCCAAGGAAGGAGCGTGATGCCCGGCCGGCTCCTTAAACACAGGCCGAGAGTCGCCCCGGACGGTCCGCCTCGCGGCGCCCGTCTGCTCGGATAAAATGACACAAAGTGTCAACTACGAATGTTGTCCATCCAAGGAGGGAGCGTGATGCCCGGCCGGCTCCGAAAACACAGGCCGAGAGTCGCCCCGGACGGTCCGCCTCGCGGCGCCCGTCTGCTCGGATAAAATGACACAAAGTGTCAACTGCGAATGTTGTCCATCCAAGGAAGGAGCGTGATGCCCGGCCGGCTCCTTAAACACAGGCCGAGAGTCGCCCCGGACGGTCCGCCTCGCGGCGCCCGCCCGCTCGGATAAAATGACACAAAGTGTCAACTACGAATGTTGTCCATCCAAGGAAGGAGCGTGATGCCCGGCCGGCTCCTTAAACACAGGCCGAGAGTCGCCCCGGACGGTCCGCCTCGCGGCGCCCGTCTGCTCGGATAAAATGACACAAAGTGTCAACTACGAATGTTGTCCATCCAAGGAGGGAGCGTGATGCCCGGCCGGCTCCGAAAACACAGGCCGAGAGTCGCCCCGGACGGTCCGCCTCGCGGCGCCCGTCTGCTCGGATAAAATGACACAAAGTGTCAACTGCGAATGTTGTCCATCCAAGGAAGGAGCGTGATGCCCGGCCGGCTCCTTAAACACAGGCCGAGAGTCGCCCCGGACGGTCCGCCTCGCGGCGCCCGCCCGCTCGGATAAAATGACACAAAGTGTCAACTACGAATGTTGTCCATCCAAGGAGGGAGCGTGATGCCCGGCCGGCTCCGAAAACACAGGCCGAGAGTCGCCCCGGACGGTCCGCCTCTCGAGGCGCCCGCCCGCTCGGATAAAATGACACAAAGTGTCAACTACGAATGTTGTCCATCCAAGGAGGGAGCGTGAGGCCCGGCCGGCTCCGAAAACACAGGCCGAGAGTCGCCCCGGACGGTCCGCCTCTCGAGGCGCCCGCCCGCTCGGATAAAATGACACAAAGTGTCAACTACGAATGTTGTCCATCCAAGGAGGGAGCGTGATGCCCGGCCGGCTCCGAAAACACAGGCCGAGATTCGACCCCGGACGGGCCGTCTTCTCCCGGCGCCCGCCCGCGTACGCCCCCCATCCCCGGTCGCCCGTCTGCTCCCGGCGGGCCTCCGAGTACCCCCTCACCCAACTGACCGACTGGCACTCATGACCCGCCTTGGTAGGGCCTCCATCGGCCTCGGCTCGTCCGACGTCGGGTGGACGGTTCCTACCCACTGCGGGTCGCACTCTAGCGCCCCGGCCGCCGCGTGAGCGTGCGCTCCCCGCGCCGCCCCGCAGGCCCCGGCGCGACCGTACTGCGGCGAGACCGAGACGACCCGGTTTGGCATCCATCCCACCTAGCCACGATCCACGGAGGCCGAGCGAGCGGCTGAGTGTCGGGCGCCGCGCGTGCGAGCGTCCGCCGGCCGCGCCGGTCCTTCCGCGAATGTCGTTTCTCAAACCCTCCGGCTTGATAGCGGCGGCACCACGGGAAGCCGTCCACACACACCGTCCGACCTCTATCCGAAAAGCCTTCCCGACCAACCGCGGTCGCGGGGGCGTCTGTCGCTCCGCATCGGGGGGGCGTATGGCTTCCGCGCTACGCGCTGCGGGCTCGGGGGGGCCGCAACGGCTGAGTCTGACTCGGCCGGGGCGCAGCTTCCCTCCCGGCAGTCAGCAATAGTGCCGATCGCGCCTGCCACCAGCCCCCTCCCCGACGGGTTCGTCGGCGCCGGCTGGCCGCCGTCCGCCTTCGTTCCCCGAGGGTTCCCAACCAGCGCCGATCCAACTCCGCATCCTGGCCGCACGCAGTGCGTGCCTCGCGCGGGTAAGTCGCCGGCGCAGCGCCGCAGCTCCCGACCCCCGCGTACGGGAATAGTTGAGGGCCTCAGCGGGCCGCACCGACCGAGTCCGACTCGGGCCGGGGCGCAGATTCCCGCTTGGGTGACCGAACGTTCTCTGCTCGGGCCGGAGGGCCGACGCCCGTCCCCCCCCGTCGTCCCCCACGGACCGCCTCCGAGGCCACTTCGCACGGCTCATCCTCGGCTCCCTACCAATGCTTAATCGATGGGGCCGCCCGGCCGGATTCGCGCCACCCTGTCCACCGCGAGTCTCCCCAGACTAACCCGAGTTACCGCCCAGCTCGCCTAACCTTGCACTCGCTCTGCCAAACGGTCGTGTAGTCGGCGGGCCGTCCTACGGGTCGCCCTCCCTCCCCAAACGCGCGGCGGGATAGCGGCAAGGCGGCGGCGGCGGCCAGCGGCGTCGGGGCGCTCGCACCGGAGAAGAGGCGTCTTACGAGGCCGGGCGCAGCTCCCTCTCGTTTACTTGCTGAGTAGCGGCGCTCGAAGGTTCCGCGGCTCATCCCCCCGTTTTCCAAAGCACCCCGTTTACGAGTATGGAGGAGATGGTGCTGGTCTCCCCACGGCGTCGGACACGCCGTCCTCGACAGCACAAGGTCGGATAGAAGACCTGAAAAGCGCCGTGGCACGCGCTGGAGGTGTCACTGTGGCGAAAAAGTGACTAAGTGTCAACTTTCGAAAAAACGGCTAAGTGTCAACTTTCGAAAAAACGGCTAAGTGTCAACTTTCGAAAAAACTGCTAAGTGTCAACTTTCGAAAAAACGACTAAGTGTCGCCTCTCTGAAAAAACGGCAAAGTGTCAACTTTCGAAAAAACGACTAAGTGTCAACTTTCGAAAAAACGACTAAGTGTCACCTCTCTGAAAAAATGGCAAAGTGTCAACTGCGAATGTGGTGGTGCATGGAAGGAAGTGGAGGACGGCCGCCTCCTTAAACACAGGCCGAAGAGGAGCGTCAGGGCCGGCTCCTTAAACACGGACCGAGTGTCGCCCTTAACACAGACCAAGCGGAGGACGGCCGCCTCCCTAAATACAGGCCGAACCGGAGCGCGAGGGCCGCTCCTTAAACACGGACCGAGTGTCGCCCTTAACACAGACCAAGGGGAGGACGGCCGCCTCCTTAAACACAGGCCGGAGAGGAGCGTCAGGGCCAGGCTCCTCAAACATGGACCGAGTGTCGCCCTTAACACAGACCAAGGGGAGGACGGCCGCCTCCTTAAACACAGGCCGGAGAGGAGCGTCAGGGCCAGGCTCCTCAAACATGGACCGAGTGTCGCCCTTAACACAGACCAAGGGGAGGACGGCCGCCTCCTTAAACACAGGCCGGAGAGGAGCGTCAGGGCCAGGCTCCTCAAACATGGACCGAGTGTCGCCCTTAACACAGACCAAGGGGAGGACGGCCGCCTCCTTAAACACAGGCCGGAGAGGAGCGTCAGGGCCAGGCTCCTCAAACATGGACCGAGTGTCGCCCTTAACACGGACCAAGGGGAGGACGGCCGCCTCCTTAAACACAGGCCGGAGAGGAGCGTCAGGGCCAGGCTCCTCAAACATGGACCGAGTGTCGCCCTTAACACGGACCAAGGGGAGGACGGCCGCCTCCTTAAACACAGGCCGGAGAGGAGCGTCAGGGCCAGGCTCCTCAAACATGGACCGAGTGTCGCCCTTAACACAGACCAAGGGGAGGACGGCCGCCTCCTTAAACACAGGCCGGAGAGGAGCGTCAGGGCCAGGCTCCTCAAACATGGACCGAGTGTCGCCCTTAACACGGACCAAGGGGAGGACGGCCGCCTCCTTAAACACAGGCCGGAGAGGAGCGTCAGGGCCAGGCTCCTCAAACATGGACCGAGTGTCGCCCTTAACACGGACCAAGGGGAGGACGGCCGCCTCCTTAAACACAGGCCGGAGAGGAGCGTCAGGGCCAGGCTCCTCAAACATGGACAGAGTGTCGCCCTTAACACAGACCAAGCGGAGGACGGCCGCCTCCCTAAATACAGGCCGAACCGGAGCGCGAGTGTCGCTCCTTAAACACGGACCGAGTGGAGGACGGCCGCCTCCTTAAACACAGGCCGAACAAAATGACACAAAGTGTCAACTGCGAATGTTGTCCATCCAAGGAAGGAGCGTGATGCCCGGCCGGCTCCTTAAACACAGGCCGAGAGTCGCCCCGGACGGTCCGCCTCGCGGCGCCCGCCCGCTCGGATAAAATGACACAAAGTGTCAACTACGAATGTTGTCCATCCAAGGAGGGAGCGTGATGCCCGGCCGGCTCCGAAAACACAGGCCGAGAGTCGCCCCGGACGGTCCGCCTCTCGAGGCGCCCGCCCGCTCGGATAAAATGACACAAAGTGTCAACTACGAATGTTGTCCATCCAAGGAGGGAGCGTGAGGCCCGGCCGGCTCCGAAAACACAGGCCGAGAGTCGCCCCGGACGGTCCGCCTCTCGAGGCGCCCGCCCGCTCGGATAAAATGACACAAAGTGTCAACTACGAATGTTGTCCATCCAAGGAGGGAGCGTGATGCCCGGCCGGCTCCGAAAACACAGGCCGAGATTCGACCCCGGACGGGCCGTCTTCTCCCGGCGCCCGCCCGCGTACGCCCCCCATCCCCGGTCGCCCGTCTGCTCCCGGCGGGCCTCCGAGTACCCCCTCACCCAACTGACCGACTGGCACTCATGACCCGCCTTGGTAGGGCCTCCATCGGCCTCGGCTCGTCCGACGTCGGGTGGACGGTTCCTACCCACTGCGGGTCGCACTCTAGCGCCCCGGCCGCCGCGTGAGCGTGCGCTCCCCGCGCCGCCCCGCAGGCCCCGGCGCGACCGTACTGCGGCGAGACCGAGACGACCCGGTTTGGCATCCATCCCACCTAGCCACGATCCACGGAGGCCGAGCGAGCGGCTGAGTGTCGGGCGCCGCGCGTGCGAGCGTCCGCCGGCCGCGCCGGTCCTTCC
>NW_028232288.1:22500-25000 GCF_054491065.1 Syngnathus leptorhynchus | reverse complement strand
ACCCGCTGGTAACGGCCATGGCTAGCATGGACGGCTAACGCAGTCAGCCTAGGGGGGGCAGATGCCCAGCTTCCCCCGACCCATTGGGACAAGGTTTGGCCAACTCGGACGGTTGTTCTCGATTGGTTGGCGTGCAGACTACAGAAGGGGCTGCACGTCTTGGGTGACCTTCTGGGCCCGTAAGGTGAGACTTGTCTCCCTGAGCGCTACTGAAGCAGCAGTAGTGTCTCGGATTCTGCAGTAGGATGACTACCTATGGATAGGAGGAAGGGCGATACCGAACACTACGAGAATCCTGGGGCCGTCGTCTGAACCCGGCGACGGTACTCATGTAGCTCCCTCTCCCCGGTTGCCCGTCTGATCCCGGCGGGCTCCGAGTACCCCATTTCCTATCTGACCGACTGGCATTCATGACCTGCCTTGGTAGGGCCCCCATCGGCCTCGGCTTGCCGACACTGGTGGACGGTTCCTACCCACTGCGGGTCGCCCTCTAGCACCTTGCAGGCTGGCTTGTGCGCTCGCTCGGCGCCCTGCTGGCACGCCTGGTGTGACTGAATGGTGGCGAGACTGAGACGAACCGAGACGGTGCTGATGCCGTTACACATAGTGGTATTAAACAAAGGCTGGATGTGGCGCCTTCTGTCGAATGTAATTTCTCAAATCCTAGCGGAAACGCAAGTACTGTGAAGCCTGGGCAGCCGTGATGCGTGCTGGTCGCTGGATGGCTTTACGGGGAGCGAGCTCGGCATCTCTGATGGGGGCCTCTCCCAAGTGGGTCAGACTGTGGACTTGGCTTTGGTTGGGGGCAGGCCTTACTGGGTCGTGCCGGCTGCTGCCCGGGTTTGATTCTTAGTAAAGTCTTAAAGGGAACGGTGACTGAGCTCTGGCTGAGCCGAGCTGCCCAGGATTGCGGACCTGGGTTATCAAGAACCGCGGAGGCACGGCTTAATGGGGGGTCGTGACTGCTCGAGCGACCTCATCTTCACGTGCTTGAGGTTGGGTGCGTGTATGGCGTGTGATCAACCGCCTCGGAGGCCATGGGGACCAACTTTCGGGGTTTGGCTGAGGGTCCTCAAACGGCTGTAGTCATGTCTACAGACCATGTTGCGAAAACTCCTTTGGTTCGGAAGTCCGTGTCACAGCTGCACAGAGTCGGAGTCACAGTCAGTCTGGCCGGTGGAGCGGGTGGATCCAGGCTGGCGAAGCTCCTGACAACTCCTCAGTGGCACTGGTGGCCGCCGTCGGTCTGGTTATGAGAGTATGGGCGACGGATGCCATGATGGTGCCACAGCTTGTTTCTGGGAGGGCATTTTGACAGAGGTGCCTGTGGTATGTTGTGCGGGTGTGAGTCGCCGGCATATCACTGACGAGTGGGGTTGTCCGACGCGTGTCGGGTAACGAAACGAGTGAGGTGGATATGGAGGTCCTTGTGTGACGGCACGGCAGGCAGTTTGCAGGGTGAGTGAGACACCCTGCGGCTGTTGCACTAGTCAAGGAAGCGGGTCAGAGCCTGTGCTGACCGTATCTCCTGCTTCTTCCAACTTGGCTGGTTTTGAACGCTATGCTCGTGGTTGTGCCCAGGCAGGACCGGGGGACTGGCCCCTCGGACTGGGTTTTCGGCCGGGAAGCAACTGATGAGGCTGTCTGCCACGTGAAAAGTGCGTGGATTTGATCCCAGGGTTCTCAAAGGGACGGGGCTTGATAGCCAGGTCTGCGGGGAGGCTTGCCGGAGGGTAGGCTGAACGGTAGCTGGCGGTCGCTTACTGGCCGTGCGAGGGCTTTCGACTCGGTTTCCCATGGTCATGGCCTGTGTGTCGTGGGAAGCTAGGCGTGCTGGACGCGTGAGGGTGATTCGTCGCCCGTGTGGGCTGCTCATCGGGGTGGGCTGCGGTGGCACCGACACCGAGCTCGCAGTTGCGGGATTGGAATGTGGAGAGGGACTTGTCTCTATGACCCTGCCTTTCTCGCTATGGATTCTCTCATCCATGTTTTTCGAACGCTCGTGCCACTCCTTCTGGGGCGAAGGCCGAAATCGCCGCGCCTCTCGCCGTGTTGGGCTACTCCTGATGGGCTGCTGGATGGGGGGACTTGTGTCCTGCTCAGGATAGTGGTCCGATGGACAGGTTGACACGGTGGGTGGTGACCGGGAGGCAGTGGTGAAAGGGGAGGCGGCAGGCGGCGCGAGGCAGTGGTGCTCTCGGCTCGTCCGCAGTCGGGGGGCCATTGCCTGGCATGCGCGCATCAGCGGGCTGGGTCTTGGCTGTCTGTCGTCGTTCCCAACGCAGGTTGGTGTGCCTGGACACCTCATTGGGTCTCTGTGATGATGAAGGCCCCTAGAGTGTGGTGCAGCACGAGGGTCTGCCCGGACGGGCCGCGGGCCACTTGGGGCGATTGCTCGGGGCGGTGTGTCGTTTGTCGACGCTGGGACACCGTCTCGGTTGCTGTGGCGGGTCCGCCAGTTGTCCCGGCTGGCGGCTTGTTGGTTGCTCGGGCTTGGGTG
>NW_028232288.1:2500-17500 GCF_054491065.1 Syngnathus leptorhynchus | reverse complement strand
AGCCGAGCGGCTGGAACTCTCGGCCGGCCTGGTCGAGCGGCTGGCCTCGGTAGTTGAGGTACCAGGGGCGGGCTGGGGAGCTCCAGGCGGGGCTTGTGAGAGAGTGAAGCCGAGCGGCTGGAACTCTGGGCCGGCCTGGTCGAGCGGCTGGCCTCGGTAGTTGAGGTACCAGGGGCGGGCTGGGGAGCTCCAGGCGGGGCTTGTGAGAGAGTGTAGCCGAGCGGCTGGAACTCTGGGCCGGCGTGGTTGAGCAGCATGCCCGCGGAGGTGGCTCTTCCATAGGCAGGGAGGGTGCTGGAGCTCCACACTTCCATAGGCAGGGAGGGTGCTGGAGCTCCACACTTCCATAGGCAGGGAGGGTGCTGGAGCTCCACACTTCCATAGGCAGGGAGGGTGCTGGAGCTCCACACTTCCATAGGCAGGGAGGGTGCTGGAGCTCCACACTTCCATAGGCAGGGAGGGTGCTGGAGCTCCACACTTCCATAGGCAGGGAGGGTGCTGGAGCTCCACACTTCCATAGGCAGGGAGGGTGCTGGAGCTCCACACTTCCATAGGCAGGGAGGGTGCTGGAGCTCCACACTTCCATAGGCAGGGAGGGTGCTGGAGCTCCACACTTCCATAGGCAGGGAGGGTGCTGGAGCTCCACACTTCCATAGGCAGGGAGGGTGCTGGAGCTCCACACTTCCATAGGCAGGGAGGGTGCTGGAGCTCCACACTTCCATAGGCAGGGAGGGTGCTGGAGCTCCACACTTCCATAGGCAGGGAGGGTGCTGGAGCTCCACACTTCCATAGGCAGGGAGGGTGCTGGAGCTCCACACTTCCATAGGCAGGGAGGGTGCTGGAGCTCCACACTTCCATAGGCAGGGAGGGTGCTGGAGCTCCACACTTCCATAGGCAGGGAGGGTGCTGGAGCTCCACACTTCCATAGGCAGGGAGGGTGCTGGAGCTCCACACTTCCATAGGCAGGGAGGGTGCTGGAGCTCCACACTTCCATAGGCAGGGAGGGTGCTGGAGCTCCACACTTCCATAGGCAGGGAGGGTGCTGGAGCTCCACACTTCCATAGGCAGGGAGGGTGCTGGAGCTCCACACTTCCATAGGCAGGGAGGGTGCTGGAGCTCCACACTTCCATAGGCAGGGAGGGTGCTGGAGCTCCACACTTCCATAGGCAGGGAGGGTGCTGGAGCTCCACACTTCCATAGGCAGGGAGGGTGCTGGAGCTCCACACTTCCATAGGCAGGGAGGGTGCTGGAGCTCCACACTTCCATAGGCAGGGAGGGTGCTGGAGCTCCACACTTCCATAGGCAGGGAGGGTGCTGGAGCTCCACACTTCCATAGGCAGGGAGGGTGCTGGAGCTCCACACTTCCATAGGCAGGGAGGGTGCTGGAGCTCCACACTTCCATAGGCAGGGAGGGTGCTGGAGCTCCACACTTCCATAGGCAGGGAGGGTGCTGGAGCTCCACACTTCCATAGGCAGGGAGGGTGCTGGAGCTCCACACTTCCATAGGCAGGGAGGGTGCTGGAGCTCCACACTTCCATAGGCAGGGAGGGTGCTGGAGCTCCACACTTCCATAGGCAGGGAGGGTGCTGGAGCTCCACACTTCCATAGGCAGGGAGGGTGCTGGAGCTCCACACTTCCATAGGCAGGGAGGGTGCTGGAGCTCCACACTTCCATAGGCAGGGAGGGTGCTGGAGCTCCACACTTCCATAGGCAGGGAGGGTGCTGGAGCTCCACACTTCCATAGGCAGGGAGGGTGCTGGAGCTCCACACTTCCATAGGCAGGGAGGGTGCTGGAGCTCCACACTTCCATAGGCAGGGAGGGTGCTGGAGCTCCACACTTCCATAGGCAGGGAGGGTGCTGGAGCTCCACACTTCCATAGGCAGGGAGGGTGCTGGAGCTCCACACTTCCATAGGCAGGGAGGGTGCTGGAGCTCCACACTTCCATAGGCAGGGAGGGTGCTGGAGCTCCACACTTCCATAGGCAGGGAGGGTGCTGGAGCTCCACACTTCCATAGGCAGGGAGGGTGCTGGAGCTCCACACTTCCATAGGCAGGGAGGGTGCTGGAGCTCCACACTTCCATAGGCAGGGAGGGTGCTGGAGCTCCACACTTCCATAGGCAGGGAGGGTGCTGGAGCTCCACACTTCCATAGGCAGGGAGGGTGCTGGAGCTCCACACTTCCATAGGCAGGGAGGGTGCTGGAGCTCCACACTTCCATAGGCAGGGAGGGTGCTGGAGCTCCACACTTCCATAGGCAGGGAGGGTGCTGGAGCTCCACACTTCCATAGGCAGGGAGGGTGCTGGAGCTCCACACTTCCATAGGCAGGGAGGGTGCTGGAGCTCCACACTTCCATAGGCAGGGAGGGTGCTGGAGCTCCACACTTCCATAGGCAGGGAGGGTGCTGGAGCTCCACACTTCCATAGGCAGGGAGGGTGCTGGAGCTCCACACTTCCATAGGCAGGGAGGGTGCTGGAGCTCCACACTTCCATAGGCAGGGAGGGTGCTGGAGCTCCACACTTCCATAGGCAGGGAGGGTGCTGGAGCTCCACACTTCCATAGGCAGGGAGGGTGCTGGAGCTCCACACTTCCATAGGCAGGGAGGGTGCTGGAGCTCCACACTTCCATAGGCAGGGAGGGTGCTGGAGCTCCACACTTCCATAGGCAGGGAGGGTGCTGGAGCTCCACACTTCCATAGGCAGGGAGGGTGCTGGAGCTCCACACTTCCATAGGCAGGGAGGGTGCTGGAGCTCCACACTTCCATAGGCAGGGAGGGTGCTGGAGCTCCACACTTCCATAGGCAGGGAGGGTGCTGGAGCTCCACACTTCCATAGGCAGGGAGGGTGCTGGAGCTCCACACTTCCATAGGCAGGGAGGGTGCTGGAGCTCCACACTTCCATAGGCAGGGAGGGTGCTGGAGCTCCACACTTCCATAGGCAGGGAGGGTGCTGGAGCTCCACACTTCCATAGGCAGGGAGGGTGCTGGAGCTCCACACTTCCATAGGCAGGGAGGGTGCTGGAGCTCCACACTTCCATAGGCAGGGAGGGTGCTGGAGCTCCACACTTCCATAGGCAGGGAGGGTGCTGGAGCTCCACACTTCCATAGGCAGGGAGGGTGCTGGAGCTCCACACTTCCATAGGCAGGGAGGGTGCTGGAGCTCCACACTTCCATAGGCAGGGAGGGTGCTGGAGCTCCACACTTCCATAGGCAGGGAGGGTGCTGGAGCTCCACACTTCCATAGGCAGGGAGGGTGCTGGAGCTCCACACTTCCATAGGCAGGGAGGGTGCTGGAGCTCCACACTTCCATAGGCAGGGAGGGTGCTGGAGCTCCACACTTCCATAGGCAGGGAGGGTGCTGGAGCTCCACACTTCCATAGGCAGGGAGGGTGCTGGAGCTCCACACTTCCATAGGCAGGGAGGGTGCTGGAGCTCCACACTTCCATAGGCAGGGAGGGTGCTGGAGCTCCACACTTCCATAGGCAGGGAGGGTGCTGGAGCTCCACACTTCCATAGGCAGGGAGGGTGCTGGAGCTCCACACTTCCATAGGCAGGGAGGGTGCTGGAGCTCCACACTTCCATAGGCAGGGAGGGTGCTGGAGCTCCACACTTCCATAGGCAGGGAGGGTGCTGGAGCTCCACACTTCCATAGGCAGGGAGGGTGCTGGAGCTCCACACTTCCATAGGCAGGGAGGGTGCTGGAGCTCCACACTTCCATAGGCAGGGAGGGTGCTGGAGCTCCACACTTCCATAGGCAGGGAGGGTGCTGGAGCTCCACACTTCCATAGGCAGGGAGGGTGCTGGAGCTCCACACTTCCATAGGCAGGGAGGGTGCTGGAGCTCCACACTTCCATAGGCAGGGAGGGTGCTGGAGCTCCACACTTCCATAGGCAGGGAGGGTGCTGGAGCTCCACACTTCCATAGGCAGGGAGGGTGCTGGAGCTCCACACTTCCATAGGCAGGGAGGGTGCTGGAGCTCCACATCCACACTTCCAGCCACTGCATGCTGGCACTTCCACCTTGCTTGCTAAGTCGGCGTGATCTTGCCCAAAAAGTCCCTCCTCACCTCCAGCTGGAAGTGGAAAAAAATCCTCCACCTGCTTGGCCGAGGTTCTGGAAGCCAGCAGCTCGCAGAATGTTGCCAAAGTTTCACTGGAAGGAAAAGAAAAGAGAAGACCGAGTGCGCATTTCACCTACCGCCGAATGTCCACAAGAGGGAAGTGTCACTCCGTCGCAGAATCTGCGCCGACGCACTCGGCACCCTTCGAATTTATGGTGCCGGTGCGGGTGTTCTGGGTGCAAAAAGGCCGCCCAAGTGGTAGAAAAAAATCAGACTTCGTCTCTTAGGTCGAAATTAATGCCAAGTTTTGAAATGCGCTGGCAGGGGTGGACCAGGGCCCGTTAGAAGTGCTTAGCCGAGGTCCTGGAAGCCTAACCCGGCGTGATCTTGTGCAAAAAGCCGCTGCTGAGCTCCAGCTGGAAGTGTAAAAAGAACCGGGCTGGATCAAAAAAAGAACCGGGCGGCCCGTTAAAATTGCTTAGCCGAGGTCCTGGAACCCTAACCCGGCGTGATCTTGTGCAAAAAGCCGCTGCTGAGCTCCAGCTGGAAGTGTAAAAAGAACCGGGCTGGTTCAAAAAAAGAACCGGGCGACCCGTTAGAAGTGCTTAGCCGAGGTCCTGGAAGCCTAACCCGGCGTGATCTTGTGCAAAAAGCCGCTGCTGAGCTCCAGCTGGAAGTGGAAAAAGAACCGGGCTGGATCAAAAAAGAACCGGGCGACCCGTTAAAATTGCTTAGCCGAGGTCCTGGAAGCCTAACACGGCGTGATCTTGTGCAAAAAGCCGCTCCCGAGCTCCAGCTGGAAGTGTAAAAAGAACCGGGCTGGATAAAAAAAAGAACCGGGCTGGATCAAAAAAGAACCGGGCGACCCGTTAAAATTGCTTAGCCGAGGTCCTGGAAGCCTAACACGGCGTGTTCTTGTGCAAAAAGCCGCTCCCGAGCTCCAGCTGGAAGTGTAAAAAGAACCAGGCTGGATAAAAAAAAGAACCGGGCTGGATCAAAAAAGAACCGGGCGACCCGTTAAAATTGCTTAGCCGAGGTCCTGGAAGCCTAACACGGCGTGTTCTTGTGCAAAAAGCCGCTCCCGAGCTCCAGCTGGAAGTGTAAAAAGAACCGGGCTGGATAAAAAAAAGAACCGGGCTGGATCAAAAAAGAACCGGGCGACCCGTTAAAATTGCTTAGCCGAGGTCCTGGAAGCCTAACACGGCGTGATCTTGTGCAAAAAGCCGCTCCCGAGCTCCAGCTGGAAGTGTAAAAAGAACCGGGCTGGATAAAAAAAAGAACCGGGCTGGATCAAAAAAGAACCGGGCGACCCGTTAAAATTGCTTAGCCGAGGTCCTGGAAGCCTAACACGGCGTGATCTTGTGCAAAAAGCCGCTCCCGAGCTCCAGCTGGAAGTGTAAAAAGAACCGGGCTGGATAAAAAAAGAACCGGGCTGGATAAAAAAAAGAACCGGGCGACCCGTTAAAATTGCTTAGCCGAGGTCCTGGAAGCCTAACACGGCGTGATCTTGTGCAAAAAGCCGCTCCAGAGCTCCAGCTGGAAGTGTAAAAAGAACCGGGCTGGATAAAAAAAGAACCGGGCTGGATCAAAAAAGAACCGGGCGGCCCGTTAAAATTGCTTAGCCGAGGTCCTGAAAGCCTAACACGGCGTGATCTTGTGCAAAAAGCCGCTCCAGAGCTCCAGCTGGAAGTGTAAAAAGAACCGGGCTGGATAAAAAAAAGAACCGGGCTGGATCAAAAAAGAACCGGGCGGCCCGTTAAAATTGCTTAGCCGAGGTCCTGGAAGCCTAACACGGCGTGATCTTGTGCAAAAAGCCGCTCCCGAGCTCCAGCTGGAAGTGTAAAAAGAACCGGGCTGGATAAAAAAAAGAACCGGGCTGGATCAAAAAAGAACCGGGCGACCCGTTAAAATTGCTTAGCCGAGGTCCTGGAAGCCTAACCCGGCGTGATCTTGTGCAAAAAGCCGCTCCCGAGCTCCAGCTGGAAGTGTAAAAAGAACCGGGCTGGATAAAAAAAAGAACCGGGCTGGATCAAAAAAGAACCGGGCGACCCGTTAAAATTGCTTAGCCGAGGTCCTGGAAGCCTAACACGGCGTGATCTTGTGCAAATAGCCGCTCCCGAGCTCCAGCTGGAAGTGTAAAAAGAACCAGGCTGGATAAAAAAAAGAACCGGGCTGGATCAAAAAAGAACCGGGCGACCCGTTAAAATTGCTTAGCCGAGGTCCTGGAAGCCTAACCCGGCGTGATCTTGTGCAAAAAGCCGCTCCCGAGCTCCAGCTGGAAGTGTAAAAAGAACCGGGCTGGATAAAAAAAAGAACCGGGCTGGATCAAAAAAGAACCGGGCGACCCGTTAAAATTGCTTAGCCGAGGTCCTGGAAGCCTAACCCGGCGTGATCTTGCCCGAAATTCGGCCTCTATACTTCCATTTTAGGTACCAGGCGCTCATAGTGTGTTGGTCCCACTAGTCAGTGTACTGGTCCCACTCGCTAGTGTACTGGTCCCCCTAGTCAGTGTACTCATCCAGTTACCCCCCGTTTTCCAAAACACCATCGGCACGTATAAGGGGGGGACTCCTGAGAGAGATGAGGTATATGGCAGCGCAACACCAATCCGCTCCGCGCTGGTTCCCATGTCGGCTACGGATGAATAAAACCAGCCTGTCCCCCCTGGAGCTCACGAGACACGGAATTTTTTCTAAGTGCCAACGGCTCTTCCGAGCAAACGTGTCCGCTCCGGCTGGTTCCCCCGTCGGCCTCGAATGACGAAAAATGCCGGTCTCCGCCCGGAGCTCATGACAAACGAAAAATTTTCTAAGTGCCAACGGCACTAGCGAGCGAATGTGTCCGCTCGGCGCTGGTTCCCGGGTCGAACCCGGAAGACGAAAAACGCCGGTCCTCGCCCGGAGCTCATGACAAACGAAAAATTTTCTAAGTGCCAACGGCACTAGCGAGCGAATGTGTCCGCTCGGCGCTGGTTCCCGGGTCGAACCCGGAAGACGAAAAACGCCGGTCCTCGCCCGGAGCTCATGACAAACGAAAAATTTTCTAAGTGCCAACGGCACTAGCGAGCGAATGTGTCCGCTCGGCGCTGGTTCCCGGGTCGAACCCGGAAGACGAAAAACGCCGGTCCTCGCCCGGAGCTCATGACAAACGAAAAATTTTCTAAGTGCCAACGGCACTAGCGAGCGAATGTGTCCGCTCGGCGCTGGTTCCCGGGTCGAACCCGGAAGACGAAAAACGCCGGTCCTCGCCCGGAGCTCATGACAAACGAAAAATTTTCTAAGTGCCAACGGCACTAGCGAGCGAATGTGTCCGCTCGGCGCTGGTTCCCGGGTCGAACCCGGAAGACGGAAAACGCCGGTCTCCGCCCGGAGCTCATGACAAACGAAAAATTTTCTAAGTGCCAACGGCACTAGCGAGCGAATGTGTCCGCTCGGCGCTGGTTCCCGGGTCGGACCCGGAAGACGAAAAACGCCGGTCTCCGCCCGGAGCTCATGACAAACGAAAAATTTTCTAAGTGCCAACGGCACTAGCGAGCGAATGTGTCCGCTCGGCGCTGGTTCCCGGGTCGAACCCGGAAGACGAAAAACGCCGGTCTCCGCCCGGAGCTCATGACAAACGAAAAATTTTCTAAGTGCCAACGGCACTAGCGAGCGAATGTGTCCGCTCGGCGCTGGTTCCCGGGTCGAACCCGGAAGACGAAAAACGCCGGTCCTCGCCCGGAGCTCATGACAAACGAAAAATTTTCTAAGTGCCAACGGCACTAGCGAGCGAATGTGTCCGCTCGGCGCTGGTTCCCGGGTCGAACCCGGAAGACGAAAAACGCCGGTCCTCGCCCGGAGCTCATGACAAACGAAAAATTTTCTAAGTGCCAACGGCACTAGCGAGCGAATGTGTCCGCTCGGTGCTGGTTCCCGGGTCGAACCCGGAAGACGAAAAACGCCGGTCTCCGCCCGGAGCTCATGACAAACGAAAAATTTTCTAAGTGCCAACGGCACTAGCGAGCGAATGTGTCCGCTCGGCGCTGGTTCCCGGGTCGGACCCGGAAGACGAAAAACGCCGGTCCTCGCCTGGAGGTCCCAGCAAAATCGGCGAAAAAACGACTAAGTGTCAACTTTCGAAAAAACGGCTAAGTGTCGACTTTCGAAAAAACGGCTAAGTGTCAACTTTCGAAAAAACGGCTAAGTGTCAACTTTCGAAAAAACGACTAAGTGCCCACGGCTCTGCGGGGCTTGTGAGTCCGCCCCGCGCCGGTTCGGCGGTCGGCCTCAAAAAGCAAAAAATCAGCCTCTCTCCCTGGAGCTCACCAAAAATTTGTCGAAATTTTTCTAAGTTCTCCTCGAGGTACCAGGGGGTGAGGTACCCGGGCTAAGGTGCAGTACCTTTTTTGGTCTTCAGGTGCGCCAGAGTACAATGAAATGGTCCCAGTAGTCAGTGTACTCATCGACTTTCCCCCCGTTTTCCAAAGCACCTCGTTTACGAGTATGGAGGAGATGGTGCTGGTCTCCCCACGGCGTCGGACACGCCGTCCTCGACAGCACAAGGTCGGATAGAAGACCTGGAAAGCGCCGTGGCACGCGCTGGAGGTGGGCACTTTGGCGAAAAAACGACTAAGTGTCAACTTTCGAAAAAACGACTAAGTGTCAACTTTCGAAAAAACGGCTAAGTGTCAACTTTCGAAAAAACGACTAAGTGTCACCTCTCTGAAAAAATGGCAAAGTGTCGCCTCTCTGAAAATTTTCTAAGTGCCCACGGCTCTGCGGGCTCGTGCATCCGAGCCGCGCCGGTTCTGCAACCGGCCTAGAATGACGAAAAATAACGGTCTCCTCCTGGAGCTCAGAGCCAATTGTGGCGAAAAAGTGGCAAAGTGCCCACGGCTCTGCGGGCTCGTGCATCCGACCCGCGCCGGTTCTGCAGCCGGCCTAGAATGACGAAAAATAACGGTCTCCTCCTGGAGCTCACAGCCAACTTGGCAAAAAGTTTCTAAGTGCCCACGGCCCTGCCGAGCTTTGGCGTCCGCCCAGCGCCGGTTCCGCAGTCGGCCTCCAATGACGAAAAATAACGGTCTCCTCCTGGAGCTCACAGCCAACTTGGCAAAAAGTTTCTAAGTGCCCACGGCCCTGCCGAGCTTTGGCGTCCGCTCAGCGCCGGTTCCGCAGTCGGCCTCCTATGACGAAAAATAACGGTCTCCTCCTGGAGCTCACAGCCAACTTGGCAAAAAGTTTCTAAGTGCCCACGGCCCTGCCGAGCTTTGGCGTCCGCCCAGCGCCGGTTCCGCAGTCGGCCTCCAATGACGAAAAATAACGGTCTCCTCCTGGAGCTCACAGCCAACTTGGCAAAAAGTTTCTAAGTGCCCACGGCCCTGCCGAGCTTTGGCGTCCGCTCAGCGCCGGTTCTGCAGCCGGCCTAGAATGACGAAAAATAACGGTCTCCTCCTGGAGCTCACAGCCAACTTGGCAAAAAGTTTCTAAGTGCCCACGGCCCTGCCGAGCTTTGGCGTCCGCCCAGCGCCGGTTCCGCAGTCGGCCTCGAATGACGAAAAATAACGGTCTCCTCCTGGAGCTCACAGCCAACTTGGCAAAAAGTTTCTAAGTGCCCACGGCCCTGCCGAGCTTTGGCGTCCGCTCAGCGCCGGTTCCGCAGTCGGCCTCCTATGACGAAAAATAACGGTCTCCTCCTGGAGCTCACAGCCAACTTGGCAAAAAGTTTCTAAGTGCCCACGGCCCTGCCGAGCTTTGGCGTCCGCCCAGCGCCGGTTCCGCAGTCGGCCTCCAATGACGAAAAATAACGGTCTCCTCCTGGAGCTCACAGCCAACTTGGCAAAAAGTTTCTAAGTGCCCACGGCCCTGCCGAGCTTTGGCGTCCGCTCAGCGCCGGTTCCGCAGTCGGCCTCGAATGACGAAAAATAACGGTCTCCTCCTGGAGCTCACAGCCAACTTGGCAAAAAGTTTCTAAGTGCCCACGGCCCTGCCGAGCTTTGGCGTCCGCTCAGCGCCGGTTCCGCAGTCGGCCTCGAATGACGAAAAATAACGGTCTCCTCCTGGAGCTCACAGCCAACTTGGCAAAAAGTTTCTAAGTGCCCACGGCCCTGCCGAGCTTTGGCGTCCGCCCAGCGCCGGTTCCGCAGTCGGCCTCGAATGACGAAAAATAACGGTCTCCTCCTGGAGCTCACAGCCAACTTGGCAAAAAGTTTCTAAGTGTCACATCTCTGAAAAAACGACTAAGTGTCAACTTTCGAAAAAACGGCTAAGTGTCAACTTTCGAAAAAACGGCAAAGTGTCACATCTCTGAAAAAACGGCTAAGTGTCGACTTTCGAAAAAACGGCTAAGTGTCAACTTTCGAAAAAACGGCAAAGTGTCACATCTCTGAAAAAACGGCTAAGTGTCGACTTTCGAAAAAACGACAGAGTGTCGCCTCTCTGAAAAAACGACTAAGTGTCGACTCTGAGAAAATGGCAAAGTGCCCACGGCTCTGCGGGCTCGTGCATCCGACCCGCGCCGGTTCCCCAGCCGGCCTGAAATAAGGCAAAACCAGCCTCTCCGCCTGGAGCTCAGAGCCAACTTGGCGAATATTTTCTAAGTGCCCACGGCTCTGCGTGGCTACGGCGTCTGCCCAGCGCCGGTTCCTGGGTCGAACCCCGAGGACGAGGAATGCCGGTCTCCGCCTGGAGGTCCCAGCTTAATCGGCGAAAATTTTCTAAGTGCCCACGGCTCTGCCGGGCTCGTGCATCCGACCCGCGCCGGTTCCCCAGCCGGCCTGAAATAAGGCAAAACCAGGCTCTCCCCCTGGAGCTCAGAGCCAATTGTGGCGAAAAAACGACTAAGTGTCAACTTTCGAAAAAACGACTAAGTGTCAACTTTCCAAAAAAACGGCTAAGTGTCGACTTTCGAAAAAACGGCTAAGTGTCAACTTTCGAAAAAACGACTAAGTGTCGCCTCTGAAAAAACGACTAAGTGTCGCCTCTCTGAAAAAACGACTAAGTGCCCACGGCTCTGCGGGGCTTGTGAGTCCGCCCCGCGCCGGTTCGGCGGTCGGCCTCAAAAAGCGAAAAATCAGCCTCTCTCCCTGGAGCTCACCAAAAATTTGTCGAAATTTTTCTAAGTTCTCCTCGAGGTACCAGGGGGTGAGGTACCCGGGCTAAGGTGCAGTACCTTTTTTGGTCTTCAGGTGCGCCAGAGTACAATGAAATGGTCCCAGTAGTCAGTGTACTCATCGACTTTCCCCCCGTTTTCCAAAGCACCCCGTTTACGAGTATGGAGGAGATGGTGCTGGTCTCCCCACGGCGTCGGACACGCCGTCCTCGACAGCACAAGGTCGGATAGAAGACCTGAAAAGCGCCGTGGCACGCGCTGGAGGTGTCACTGTGGCGAAAAAGTGACTAAGTGTCAACTTTCGAAAAAACGGCTAAGTGTCAACTTTCGAAAAAACGGCTAAGTGTCAACTTTCGAAAAAACTGCTAAGTGTCAACTTTCGAAAAAACGACTAAGTGTCGCCTCTCTGAAAAAACGGCAAAGTGTCAACTTTCGAAAAAACGACTAAGTGTCAACTTTCGAAAAAACGACTAAGTGTCACCTCTCTGAAAAAATGGCAAAGTGTCAACTGCGAATGTGGTGGTGCATGGAAGGAAGTGGAGGACGGCCGCCTCCTTAAACACAGGCCGAAGAGGAGCGTCAGGGCCGGCTCCTTAAACACGGACCGAGTGTCGCCCTTAACACAGACCAAGCGGAGGACGGCCGCCTCCCTAAATACAGGCCGAACCGGAGCGCGAGGGCCGCTCCTTAAACACGGACCGAGTGTCGCCCTTAACACAGACCAAGGGGAGGACGGCCGCCTCCTTAAACACAGGCCGGAGAGGAGCGTCAGGGCCAGGCTCCTCAAACATGGACCGAGTGTCGCCCTTAACACAGACCAAGGGGAGGACGGCCGCCTCCTTAAACACAGGCCGGAGAGGAGCGTCAGGGCCAGGCTCCTCAAACATGGACCGAGTGTCGCCCTTAACACAGACCAAGGGGAGGACGGCCGCCTCCTTAAACACAGGCCGGAGAGGAGCGTCAGGGCCAGGCTCCTCAAACATGGACCGAGTGTCGCCCTTAACACAGACCAAGGGGAGGACGGCCGCCTCCTTAAACACAGGCCGGAGAGGAGCGTCAGGGCCAGGCTCCTCAAACATGGACCGAGTGTCGCCCTTAACACGGACCAAGGGGAGGACGGCCGCCTCCTTAAACACAGGCCGGAGAGGAGCGTCAGGGCCAGGCTCCTCAAACATGGACCGAGTGTCGCCCTTAACACGGACCAAGGGGAGGACGGCCGCCTCCTTAAACACAGGCCGGAGAGGAGCGTCAGGGCCAGGCTCCTCAAACATGGACCGAGTGTCGCCCTTAACACAGACCAAGGGGAGGACGGCCGCCTCCTTAAACACAGGCCGGAGAGGAGCGTCAGGGCCAGGCTCCTCAAACATGGACCGAGTGTCGCCCTTAACACGGACCAAGGGGAGGACGGCCGCCTCCTTAAACACAGGCCGGAGAGGAGCGTCAGGGCCAGGCTCCTCAAACATGGACCGAGTGTCGCCCTTAACACGGACCAAGGGGAGGACGGCCGCCTCCTTAAACACAGGCCGGAGAGGAGCGTCAGGGCCAGGCTCCTCAAACATGGACAGAGTGTCGCCCTTAACACAGACCAAGCGGAGGACGGCCGCCTCCCTAAATACAGGCCGAACCGGAGCGCGAGTGTCGCTCCTTAAACACGGACCGAGTGGAGGACGGCCGCCTCCTTAAACACAGGCCGAACAAAATGACACAAAGTGTCAACTGCGAATGTTGTCCATCCAAGGAAGGAGCGTGATGCCCGGCCGGCTCCTTAAACACAGGCCGAGAGTCGCCCCGGACGGTCCGCCTCGCGGCGCCCGTCTGCTCGGATAAAATGACACAAAGTGTCAACTACGAATGTTGTCCATCCAAGGAGGGAGCGTGATGCCCGGCCGGCTCCGAAAACACAGGCCGAGAGTCGCCCCGGACGGTCCGCCTCGCGGCGCCCGTCTGCTCGGATAAAATGACACAAAGTGTCAACTGCGAATGTTGTCCATCCAAGGAAGGAGCGTGATGCCCGGCCGGCTCCTTAAACACAGGCCGAGAGTCGCCCCGGACGGTCCGCCTCGCGGCGCCCGCCCGCTCGGATAAAATGACACAAAGTGTCAACTACGAATGTTGTCCATCCAAGGAAGGAGCGTGATGCCCGGCCGGCTCCTTAAACACAGGCCGAGAGTCGCCCCGGACGGTCCGCCTCGCGGCGCCCGTCTGCTCGGATAAAATGACACAAAGTGTCAACTACGAATGTTGTCCATCCAAGGAGGGAGCGTGATGCCCGGCCGGCTCCGAAAACACAGGCCGAGAGTCGCCCCGGACGGTCCGCCTCGCGGCGCCCGTCTGCTCGGATAAAATGACACAAAGTGTCAACTGCGAATGTTGTCCATCCAAGGAAGGAGCGTGATGCCCGGCCGGCTCCTTAAACACAGGCCGAGAGTCGCCCCGGACGGTCCGCCTCGCGGCGCCCGCCCGCTCGGATAAAATGACACAAAGTGTCAACTACGAATGTTGTCCATCCAAGGAGGGAGCGTGAGGCCCGGCCGGCTCCGAAAACACAGGCCGAGAGTCGCCCCGGACGGTCCGCCTCTCGAGGCGCCCGCCCGCTCGGATAAAATGACACAAAGTGTCAACTACGAATGTTGTCCATCCAAGGAGGGAGCGTGAGGCCCGGCCGGCTCCGAAAACACAGGCCGAGAGTCGCCCCGGACGGTCCGCCTCTCGAGGCGCCCGCCCGCTCGGATAAAATGACACAAAGTGTCAACTACGAATGTTGTCCATCCAAGGAGGGAGCGTGATGCCCGGCCGGCTCCGAAAACACAGGCCGAGATTCGACCCCGGACGGGCCGTCTTCTCCCGGCGCCCGCCCGCGTACGCCCCCCATCCCCGGTCGCCCGTCTGCTCCCGGCGGGCCTCCGAGTACCCCCTCACCCAACTGACCGACTGGCACTCATGACCCGCCTTGGTAGGGCCTCCATCGGCCTCGGCTCGTCCGACGTCGGGTGGACGGTTCCTACCCACTGCGGGTCGCACTCTAGCGCCCCGGCCGCCGCGTGAGCGTGCGCTCCCCGCGCCGCCCCGCAGGCCCCGGCGCGACCGTACTGCGGCGAGACCGAGACGACCCGGTTTGGCATCCATCCCACCTAGCCACGATCCACGGAGGCCGAGCGAGCGGCTGAGTGTCGGGCGCCGCGCGTGCGAGCGTCCGCCGGCCGCGCCGGTCCTTCCGCGAATGTCGTTTCTCAAACCCTCCGGCTTGATAGCGGCGGCACCACGGGAAGCCGTCCACACACACCGTCCGACCTCTATCCGAAAAGCCTTCCCGACCAACCGCGGTCGCGGGGGCGTCTGTCGCTCCGCATCGGGGGGGCGTATGGCTTCCGCGCTACGCGCTGCGGGCTCGGGGGGGCCGCAACGGCTGAGTCTGACTCGGCCGGGGCGCAGCTTCCCTCCCGGCAGTCAGCAATAGTGCCGATCGCGCCTGCCACCAGCCCCCTCCCCGACGGGTTCGTCGGCGCCGGCTGGCCGCCGTCCGCCTTCGTTCCCCGAGGGTTCCCAACCAGCGCCGATCCAACTCCGCATCCTGGCCGCACGCAGTGCGTGCCTCGCGCGGGTAAGTCGCCGGCGCAGCGCCGCAGCTCCCGACCCCCGCGTACGGGAATAGTTGAGGGCCTCAGCGGGCCGCACCGACCGAGTCCGACTCGGGCCGGGGCGCAGATTCCCGCTTGGGTGACCGAACGTTCTCTGCTCGGGCCGGAGGGCCGACGCCCGTCCCCCCCCGTCGTCCCCCACGGACCGCCTCCGAGGCCACTTCGCACGGCTCATCCTCGGCTCCCTACCAATGCTTAATCGATGGGGCCGCCCGGC
>NW_028232287.1:0-63184 GCF_054491065.1 Syngnathus leptorhynchus | reverse complement strand
CGGCAATAAAATTTAAAACGCGTGTAAAACATAAACCAAACGATGAAATTGGTTATTTCTTCATGTATAATGATCAACTCGATACTCCCTAGCGCCCAACAGCCTTTTTTTTCACAACACTTTAACCAGAGTGACGGGAGAGCGGCATTTCAGAAAACGTGCTTATCTCGGCGAGAAAAAGCGATTTCGGCAATAAAATTTAAAACGCGTGTAAAACATAAACCAAACGATGAAATTGGTTATTTCTTCATGTATAATGATCAACTCGATACTCCCTAGCCCCCAACAGCCTTTTTTTTCATAACACTTTAACCAGAGTGACGGGAGAGCGGCATTTCAGAAAACGTGCTTATCTCGGCGAGAAAAAGCGATTTCGGCAATAAAATTTAAAACGCGTGTAAAACATAAACCAAACGATGAAATTGGTTATTTCTTCATGTATAATGATCAACTCAATACTCCCTAGCCCCCAACAGCCTTTTTTTTCATAACACTTTAACCAGAGTGACGGGAGAGCGGCATTTCAGAAAACGTGCTTATCTCGGCGAGAAAAAGCGATTTCGGCAATAAAATTTAAAACGCGTGTAAAACATAAACCAAACGATGAAATTGGTTATTTCTTCATGTATAATGATCAACTCGATACTCCCTAGCCCCCAACAGCCTTTTTTTTCATAACACTTTAACCAGAGTGACGGGAGAGCGGCATTTCAGAAAACGTGCTTATCTCGGCGAGAAAAAGCGATTTCGGCAATAAAATTTAAAACGCGTGTAAAACATAAACCAAACGATGAAATTGGTTATTTCTTCATGTATAATGATCAACTCGATACTCCCTAGCCCCCAACAGCCTTTTTTTTCATAACACTTTAACCAGAGTGACGGGAGAGCGGCATTTCAGAAAACGTGCTTATCTCGGCGAGAAAAAGCGATTTCGGCAATAAAATTTAAAACGCGTGTAAAACATAAACCAAACGATGAAATTGGTTATTTCTTCATGTATAATGATCAACTCGATACTCCCTAGCCCCCAACAGCCTTTTTTTTCATAACACTTTAACCAGAGTGACGGGAGAGCGGCATTTCAGAAAACGTGCTTATCTCGGCGAGAAAAAGCGATTTCGGCAATAAAATTTAAAACGCGTGTAAAACATAAACCAAACGATGAAATTGGTTATTTCTTCATGTATAATGATCAACTCGATACTCCCTAGCCCCCAACAGCCTTTTTTTTCATAACACTTTAACCAGAGTGACGGGAGCAGCGGCATTTCAGAAAACGTGCTTATCTCGGCGAGAAAAAGCGATTTCGGCAATAAAATTTAAAACGCGTGTAAAACATAAACCAAACGATGAAATTGGTTATTTCTTCATGTATAATGATCAACTCGATACTCCCTAGCCCCCAACAGCCTTTTTTTTCATAACACTTTAACCAGAGTGACGGGAGAGCGGCATTTCAGAAAACGTGCTTATCTCGGCGAGAAAAAGCGATTTCGGCAATAAAATTTAAAACGCGTGTAAAACATAAACCAAACGATGAAATTGGTTATTTCTTCATGTATAATGATCAACTCGATACTCCCTAGCCCCCAACAGCCTTTTTTTTCATAACACTTTAACCAGAGTGACGGGAGAGCGGCATTTCAGAAAACGTGCTTATCTCGGCGAGAAAAAGCGATTTCGGCAATAAAATTTAAAACGCGTGTAAAACATAAACCAAACGATGAAATTGGTTATTTCTTCATGTATAATGATCAACTCGATACTCCCTAGCCCCCAACAGCCTTTTTTTTCATAACACTTTAACCAGAGTGACGGGAGAGCGGCATTTCAGAAAACGTGCTTATCTCGGCGAGAAAAAGCGATTTCGGCAATAAAATTTAAAACGCGTGTAAAACATAAACCAAACGATGAAATTGGTTATTTCTTCATGTATAATGATCAACTCGATACTCCCTAGCCCCCAACAGCCTTTTTTTTCACAACACTTTAACCAGAGTGACGGGAGAGCGGCATTTCAGAAAACGTGCTTATCTCGGCGAGAAAAAGCGATTTCGGCAATAAAATTTAAAACGCGTGTAAAACATAAACCAAACGATGAAATTGGTTATTTCTTCATGTATAATGATCAACTCGATACTCCCTAGCCCCCAACAGCCTTTTTTTTCACAACACTTTAACCAGAGTGACGGGAGAGCGGCATTTCAGAAAACGTGCTTATCTCGGCGAGAAAAAGCGATTTCGGCAAAAAAAATTTAAAACGCGTGTAAAACATAAACCAAACGATGAAATTGGTTATTTCTTCATGTATAATGATCAACTCGATACTCCCTAGCCCCCAACAGCCTTTTTTTTTCATAACACTTTAACCAGAGTGACGGGAGAGCGGCATTTCAGAAAACGTGCATATCTCGGCGAGAAAAAGCGATTTCGGCAATAAAATTTAAAACGCGTGTAAAACATAAACCAAACGATGAAATTGGTTATTTCTTCATGTATAATGATCAACTCGATACTCCCTAGCCCCCAACAGCCTTTTTTTTCATAACACTTTAACCAGAGTGACGGGAGAGCGGCATTTCAGAAAACGTGCTTATCTCGGCGAGAAAAAGCGATTTCGGCAATAAAATTTAAAACGCGTGTAAAACATAAACCAAACGATGAAATTGGTTATTTCTTCATGTATAATGATCAACTCGATACTCCCTAGCCCCCAACAGCCTTTTTTTTCATAACACTTTAACCAGAGTGACGGGAGAGCGGCATTTCAGAAAACGTGCTTATCTCGGCGAGAAAAAGCGATTTCGGCAATAAAATTTAAAACGCGTGTAAAACATAAACCAAACGATGAAGTTGGTTATTTCTTCATGTATAATGATCAACTCGATACTCCCTAGCCCCCAACAGCCTTTTTTTTCATAACACTTTAACCAGAGTGACGGGAGAGCGGCATTTCAGAAAACGTGCTTATCTCGGCGAGAAAAAGCGATTTCGGCAATAAAATTTAAAACGCGTGTAAAACATAAACCAAACGATGAAATTGGTTATTTCTTCATGTATAATGATCAACTCGATACTCCCTAGCCCCCAACAGCCTTTTTTTTCATAACACTTTAACCAGAGTGACGGGAGACCGGCATTTCAGAAAACGTGCTTATCTCGGCGAGAAAAAGCGATTTCGGCAATAAAATTTAAAACGCGTGTAAAACATAAACCAAACGATGAAATTGGTTATTTCTTCATGTATAATGATCAACTCGATACTCCCTAGCCCCCAACAGCCTTTTTTTTCATAACACTTTAACCAGAGTGACGGGAGAGCGGCATTTCAGAAAACGTGCTTATCTCGGCGAGAAAAAGCCATTTCGGCAATAAAATTTAAAACGCGTGTAAAACATAAACCAAACGATGAAATTGGTTATTTCTTCATGTATAATGATCAACTCGATACTCCCTAGCCCCCAACAGCCTTTTTTTTCATAACACTTTAACCAGAGTGACGGGAGAGCGGCATTTCAGAAAACGTGCTTATCTCGGCGAGAAAAAGCGATTTCGGCAATAAAATTTAAAACGCGTGTAAAACATAAACCAAACGATGAAATTGGTTATTTCTTCATGTATAATGATCAACTCGATACTCCCTAGCCCCCAACAGCCTTTTTTTTCATAACACTTTAACCAGAGTGACGGGAGAGCGGCATTTCAGAAAACGTGCTTATCTCGGCGAGAAAAAGCGATTTCGGCAATAAAATTTAAAACGCGTGTAAAACATAAACCAAACGATGAAATTGGTTATTTCTTCATGTATAATGATCAACTCGATACTCCCTAGCCCCCAACAGCCTTTTTTTTCATAACACTTTAACCAGAGTGACGGGAGAGCGGCATTTCAGAAAACGTGCTTATCTCGGCGAGAAAAAGCGATTTCGGCAATAAAATTTAAAACGCGTGTAAAACATAAACCAAACGATGAAATTGGTTATTTCTTCATGTATAATGATCAACTCGATACTCCCTAGCCCCCAACAGCCTTTTTTTTCATAACACTTTAACCAGAGTGACGGGAGAGCGGCATTTCAGAAAACGTGCTTATCTCGGCGAGAAAAAGCCATTTCGGCAATAAAATTTAAAACGCGTGTAAAACATAAACCAAACGATGAAATTGGTTATTTCTTCATGTATAATGATCAACTCGATACTCCCTAGCCCCCAACAGCCTTTTTTTTCATAACACTTTAACCAGAGTGACGGGAGAGCGGCATTTCAGAAAACGTGCTTATCTCGGCGAGAAAAAGCGATTTCGGCAATAAAATTTAAAACGCGTGTAAAACATAAACCAAACGATGAAATTGGTTATTTCTTCATGTATAATGATCAACTCGATACTCCCTAGCCCCCAACAGCCTTTTTTTTCATAACACTTTAACCAGAGTGACGGGAGAGCGGCATTTCAGAAAACGTGCTTATCTCGGCGAGAAAAAGCCATTTCGGCAATAAAATTTAAAACGCGTGTAAAACATAAACCAAACGATGAAATTGGTTATTTCTTCATGTATAATGATCAACTCGATACTCCCTAGCCCCCAACAGCCTTTTTTTTCATAACACTTTAACCAGAGTGACGGGAGAGCGGCATTTCAGAAAACGTGCTTATCTCGGCGAGAAAAAGCGATTTCGGCAATAAAATTTAAAACGCGTGTAAAACATAAACCAAACGATGAAATTGGTTATTTCTTCATGTATAATGATCAACTCGATACTCCCTAGCCCCCAACAGCCTTTTTTTTCATAACACTTTAACCAGAGTGACGGGAGAGCGGCATTTCAGAAAACGTGCTTATCTCGGCGAGAAAAAGCCATTTCGGCAATAAAATTTAAAACGCGTGTAAAACATAAACCAAACGATGAAATTGGTTATTTCTTCATGTATAATGATCAACTCGATACTCCCTAGCCCCCAACAGCCTTTTTTTTCATAACACTTTAACCAGAGTGACGGG
This sequence comes from Syngnathus leptorhynchus, assembly GCF_054491065.1. Taxonomy (NCBI): domain Eukaryota; kingdom Metazoa; phylum Chordata; class Actinopteri; order Syngnathiformes; family Syngnathidae; genus Syngnathus; species Syngnathus leptorhynchus. The sequence goes on along the minus strand of NW_028232287.1, from coordinate 58,181 downwards.
AGAGCGGCATTTCAGAAAACGTGCTTATCTCGGCGAGAAAAAGCGATTTCGGCAATAAAATTTAAAACGCGTGTAAAACATAAACCAAACGATGAAATTGGTTATTTCTTCATGTATAATGATCAACTCGATACTCCCTAGCCCCCAACAGCCTTTTTTTTCATAACACTTTAACCAGAGTGACGGGAGAGCGGCATTTCAGAAAACGTGCTTATCTCGGCGAGAAAAAGCCATTTCGGCAATAAAATTTAAAACGCGTGTAAAACATAAACCAAACGATGAAATTGGTTATTTCTTCATGTATAATGATCAACTCGATACTCCCTAGCCCCCAACAGCCTTTTTTTTCATAACACTTTAACCAGAGTGACGGGAGAGCGGCATTTCAGAAAACGTGCTTATCTCGGCGAGAAAAAGCGATTTCGGCAATAAAATTTAAAACGCGTGTAAAACATAAACCAAACGATGAAATTGGTTATTTCTTCATGTATAATGATCAACTCGATACTCCCTAGCCCCCAACAGCCTTTTTTTTCATAACACTTTAACCAGAGTGACGGGAGAGCGGCATTTCAGAAAACGTGCTTATCTCGGCGAGAAAAAGCCATTTCGGCAATAAAATTTAAAACGCGTGTAAAACATAAACCAAACGATGAAATTGGTTATTTCTTCATGTATAATGATCAACTCGATACTCCCTAGCGCCCAACAGCCTTTTTTTTCACAACACTTTAACCAGAGTGACGGGAGAGCGGCATTTCAGAAAACGTGCTTATCTCGGCGAGAAAAAGCGATTTCGGCAATAAAATTTAAAACGCGTGTAAAACATAAACCAAACGATGAAATTGGTTATTTCTTCATGTATAATGATCAACTCGATACTCCCTAGCCCCCAACAGCCTTTTTTTTCATAACACTTTAACCAGAGTGACGGGAGAGCGGCATTTCAGAAAACGTGCTTATCTCGGCGAGAAAAAGCGATTTCGGCAATAAAATTTAAAACGCGTGTAAAACATAAACCAAACGATGAAATTGGTTATTTCTTCATGTATAATGATCAACTCAATACTCCCTAGCCCCCAACAGCCTTTTTTTTCATAACACTTTAACCAGAGTGACGGGAGAGCGGCATTTCAGAAAACGTGCTTATCTCGGCGAGAAAAAGCGATTTCGGCAATAAAATTTAAAACGCGTGTAAAACATAAACCAAACGATGAAATTGGTTATTTCTTCATGTATAATGATCAACTCGATACTCCCTAGCCCCCAACAGCCTTTTTTTTCATAACACTTTAACCAGAGTGACGGGAGAGCGGCATTTCAGAAAACGTGCTTATCTCGGCGAGAAAAAGCGATTTCGGCAATAAAATTTAAAACGCGTGTAAAACATAAACCAAACGATGAAATTGGTTATTTCTTCATGTATAATGATCAACTCGATACTCCCTAGCCCCCAACAGCCTTTTTTTTCATAACACTTTAACCAGAGTGACGGGAGAGCGGCATTTCAGAAAACGTGCTTATCTCGGCGAGAAAAAGCGATTTCGGCAATAAAATTTAAAACGCGTGTAAAACATAAACCAAACGATGAAATTGGTTATTTCTTCATGTATAATGATCAACTCGATACTCCCTAGCCCCCAACAGCCTTTTTTTTCATAACACTTTAACCAGAGTGACGGGAGAGCGGCATTTCAGAAAACGTGCTTATCTCGGCGAGAAAAAGCGATTTCGGCAATAAAATTTAAAACGCGTGTAAAACATAAACCAAACGATGAAATTGGTTATTTCTTCATGTATAATGATCAACTCGATACTCCCTAGCCCCCAACAGCCTTTTTTTTCATAACACTTTAACCAGAGTGACGGGACAGCGGCATTTCAGAAAACGTGCTTATCTCGGCGAGAAAAAGCGATTTCGGCAATAAAATTTAAAACGCGTGTAAAACATAAACCAAACGATGAAATTGGTTATTTCTTCATGTATAATGATCAACTCGATACTCCCTAGCCCCCAACAGCCTTTTTTTTCATAACACTTTAACCAGAGTGACGGGAGAGCGGCATTTCAGAAAACGTGCTTATCTCGGCGAGAAAAAGCGATTTCGGCAATAAAATTTAAAACGCGTGTAAAACATAAACCAAACGATGAAATTGGTTATTTCTTCATGTATAATGATCAACTCGATACTCCCTAGCCCCCAACAGCCTTTTTTTTCATAACACTTTAACCAGAGTGACGGGAGAGCGGCATTTCAGAAAACGTGCTTATCTCGGCGAGAAAAAGCGATTTCGGCAATAAAATTTAAAACGCGTGTAAAACATAAACCAAACGATGAAATTGGTTATTTCTTCATGTATAATGATCAACTCGATACTCCCTAGCCCCCAACAGCCTTTTTTTTCATAACACTTTAACCAGAGTGATGGGAGAGCGGCATTTCAGAAAACGTGCTTATCTCGGCGAGAAAAAGCGATTTCGGCAATAAAATTTAAAACGCGTGTAAAACATAAACCAAACGATGAAATTGGTTATTTCTTCATGTATAATGATCAACTCGATACTCCCTAGCCCCCAACAGCCTTTTTTTTCACAACACTTTAACCAGAGTGACGGGAGAGCGGCATTTCAGAAAACGTGCTTATCTCGGCGAGAAAAAGCGATTTCGGCAATAAAATTTAAAACGCGTGTAAAACATAAACCAAACGATGAAATTGGTTATTTCTTCATGTATAATGATCAACTCGATACTCCCTAGCCCCCAACAGCCTTTTTTTTCATAACACTTTAACCAGAGTGACGGGAGAGCGGCATTTCAGAAAACGTGCTTATCTCGGCGAGAAAAAGCGATTTCGGCAATAAAATTTAAAACGCGTGTAAAACATAAACCAAACGATGAAATTGGTTATTTCTTCATGTATAATGATCAACTCGATACTCCCTAGCCCCCAACAGCCTTTTTTTTCATAACACTTTAACCAGAGTGACGGGAGAGCGCCATTTCAGAAAACGTGCTTATCTCGGCGAGAAAAAGCGATTTCGGCAATAAAATTTAAAACGCGTGTAAAACAAAACCAAACGATGAAATTGGTTATTTCTTCATGTATAATGATCAACTCGATACTCCCTAGCCCCCAACAGCCTTTTTTTTCATAACACTTTAACCAGAGTGACGGGAGAGCGGCATTTCAGAAAACGTGCTTATCTCGGCGAGAAAAAGCGATTTCGGCAATAAAATTTAAAACGCGTGTAAAACATAAACCAAACGATGAAATTGGTTATTTCTTCATGTATAATGATCAACTCGATACTCCCTAGCCCCCAACAGCCTTTTTTTTCATAACACTTTAACCAGAGTGACGGGAGACCGGCATTTCAGAAAACGTGCTTATCTCGGCGAGAAAAAGCGATTTCGGCAATAAAATTTAAAACGCGTGTAAAACATAAACCAAACGATGAAATTGGTTATTTCTTCATGTATAATGATCAACTCGATACTCCCTAGCCCCCAACAGCCTTTTTTTCATAACACTTTAACCAGAGTGACGGGAGAGCGGCATTTCAGAAAACGTGCTTATCTCGGCGAGAAAAAGCGATTTCGGCAATAAAATTTAAAACGCGTGTAAAACATAAACCAAACGATGAAATTGGTTATTTCTTCATGTATAATAATCAACTCGATACTCCCTAGCCCCCAACAGCCTTTTTTTTTCATAACACTTTAACCAGAGTGACGGGAGAGCGGCATTTCAGAAAACGTGCTTATCTCGGCGAGAAAAAGCGATTTCGGCAATAAAATTTAAAACGCGTGTAAAACATAAACCAAACGATGAAATTGGTTATTTCTTCATGTATAATGATCAACTCGATACTCCCTAGCCCCCAACAGCCTTCTTTTTTCATAACACTTTAACCAGAGTGACGGGAGAGCGGCATTTCAGAAAACGTGCTTATCTCGGCGAGAAAAAGCGATTTCGGCAATAAAATTTAAAACGCGTGTAAAACATAAACCAAACGATGAAATTGGTTATTTCTTCATGTATAATGATCAACTCGATACTCCCTAGCCCCCAACAGCCTTTTTTTTCATAACACTTTAACCAGAGTGACGGGAGAGCGGCATTTCAGAAAACGTGCTTATCTCGGCGAGAAAAAGCGATTTCGGCAATAAAATTTAAAACGCGTGTAAAACATAAACCAAACGATGAAATTGGTTATTTCTTCATGTATAATGATCAACTCGATACTCCCTAGCCCCCAACAGCCTTTTTTTTCACAACACTTTAACCAGAGTGACGGGAGAGCGGCATTTCAGAAAACGTGCTTATCTCGGCGAGAAAAAGCGATTTCGGCAATAAAATTTAAAACGCGTGTAAAACATAAACCAAACGATGAAATTGGTTATTTCTTCATGTATAATGATCAACTCGATACTCCCTAGCCCCCAACAGCCTTTTTTTTCATAACACTTTAACCAGAGTGACGGGAGAGCGGCATTTCAGAAAACGTGCTTATCTCGGCGAGAAAAAGCGATTTCGGCAATAAAATTTAAAACGCGTGTAAAACATAAACCAAACGATGAAATTGGTTATTTCTTCATGTATAATGATCAACTCGATACTCCCTAGCCCCCAACAGCCTTTTTTTTCATAACACTTTAACCAGAGTGACGGGAGAGCGGCATTTCAGAAAACGTGCTTATCTCGGCGAGAAAAAGCGATTTCGGCAATAAAATTTAAAACGCGTGTAAAACATAAACCAAACGATGAAATTGGTTATTTCTTCATGTATAATGATCAACTCGATACTCCCTAGCCCCCAACAGCCTTTTTTTTCATAACACTTTAACCAGAGTGACGGGAGAGCGGCATTTCAGAAAACGTGCTTATCTCGGCGAGAAAAAGCGATTTCGGCAATAAAATTTAAAACGCGTGTAAAACATAAACCAAACGATGAAATTGGTTATTTCTTCATGTATAATGATCAACTCGATACTCCCTAGCCCCCAACAGCCTTTTTTTTCATAACACTTTAACCAGAGTGACGGGAGAGCGGCATTTCAGAAAACGTGCTTATCTCGGCGAGAAAAAGCGATTTCGGCAATAAAATTTAAAACGCGTGTAAAACATAAACCAAACGATGAAATTGGTTATTTCTTCATGTATAATGATCAACTCGATACTCCCTAGCCCCCAACAGCCTTTTTTTTCATAACACTTTAACCAGAGTGACGGGAGAGCGGCATTTCAGAAAACGTGCTTATCTCGGCGAGAAAAAGCGATTTCGGCAATAAAATTTAAAACGCGTGTAAAACATAAACCAAACGATGAAATTGGTTATTTCTTCATGTATAATGATCAACTCGATACTCCCTAGCCCCCAACAGCCTTTTTTTTCACAACACTTTAACCAGAGTGACGGGAGAGCGGCATTTCAGAAAACGTGCTTATCTCGGCGAGAAAAAGCGATTTCGGCAATAAAATTTAAAACGCGTGTAAAACATAAACCAAACGATGAAATTGGTTATTTCTTCATGTATAATGATCAACTCGATACTCCCTAGCCCCCAACAGCCTTTTTTTTCATAACACTTTAACCAGAGTGACGGGAGAGCGGCATTTCAGAAAACGTGCTTATCTCGGCGAGAAAAAGCGATTTCGGCAATAAAATTTAAAACGCGTGTAAAACATAAACCAAACGATGAAATTGGTTATTTCTTCATGTATAATGATCAACTCGATACTCCCTAGCCCCCAACAGCCTTTTTTTTCATAACACTTTAACCAGAGTGACGGGAGAGCGGCATTTCAGAAAACGTGCTTATCTCGGCGAGAAAAAGCGATTTCGGCAATAAAATTTAAAACGCGTGTAAAACATAAACCAAACGATGAAATTGGTTATTTCTTCATGTATAATGATCAACTCGATACTCCCTAGCCCCCAACAGCCTTTTTTTTCATAACACTTTAACCAGAGTGACGGGAGAGCGGCATTTCAGAAAACGTGCTTATCTCGGCGAGAAAAAGCCATTTCGGCAATAAAATTTAAAACGCGTGTAAAACATAAACCAAACGATGAAATTGGTTATTTCTTCATGTATAATGATCAACTCGATACTCCCTAGCCCCCAACAGCCTTTTTTTTTCATAACACTTTAACCAGAGTGACGGGAGAGCGGCATTTCAGAAAACGTGCTTATCTCGGCGAGAAAAAGCGATTTCGGCAATAAAATTTAACACGCGTGTAAAACATAAACCAAACGATGAAATTGGTTATTTCTTCATGTATAATGATCAACTCGATACTCCCTAGCCCCCAACAGCCTTTTTTTTCATAACACTTTAACCAGAGTGACGGGAGAGCGGCATTTCAGAAAACGTGCTTATCTCGGCGAGAAAAAGCGATTTCGGCAATAAAATTTAAAACGCGTGTAAAACATAAACCAAACGATGAAATTGGTTATTTCTTCATGTATAATGATCAACTCGAGTCGAGCTCCAGGGAGAGAGGCTGATTTTTCGCTTTTTGAGGCCGACCGACGAACCGGCGCGGGGCGGACTCAAAAGCCCGCAGAGCCGTAGGCACTTAGAAAAGTTTCGCCTTTGGCTGTGAGCTCCAGGGGGAGAGGCTGGTTTTGCGTTATTTTAGGCCGGCTGGAGAACCGGCGCGGGTCGGACGCACAATCCCCGCAGAGCCGTGGGCACTTAGAAAATTTTTGCCAAGTTGGCTCTGAGCGCCTGGTACCTAATATGGAAGTATAGAGGCCGACTTTCGGGCAAGATCACGCCGCGTTAGGCTTCCAGGACCCCGGCTAAGCAATTTTACCGGGCCGCCCGGTTCTTTTTTTGAACCAGCCCGGTTCTTTTTACACTTCCAGCTGGAGCTCAGCAGCGGCTTTTTGCGCAAGATCACGCCGGGTTAGGCTTCCAGGACCTCGGCTAAGCAATTCTACCGGGCCGCCCGGTTCTTTTTTTGAACCAGCCCGGTTCTTTTTACACTTCCAGCTGGAGCTCACGAGCGGCTTTTTGGACAAGATCACGCCGTGTTAGGCTTCCAGAGCCCCGGCTAAGCAATTTTACCGGCCCGCCCGGTTCTTTTTTTTAACCAGCCCGGTTCTTTTTACACTTCCAGCTGGAGCTCAGCAGCGGGTTTTTGGACAAGATCACGCCGTGTTAGGCTTCCAGAGCCCCGGCTAAGCAATTTTACAGGGTCGCCCGGTTCTTTTTTTTAACCAGCCCGGTTTTTTTTACACTTCCAGCTGGAGCTCAGCAGCGGCTTTTTGCACAGTATCACGCCGGGTTAGGCTTCCAGAGCCCCGGCTAAGCAATTTTACCGGGCCGCCCGGTTCTTTTTTTTTAACCAGCCCGGTTCTTTTTACACTTCCAGCTGGAGCTCAGCAGCGGCTTTTTGGACAAGATCACGCCGTGTTAGGCTTCCAGAGCCCCGGCTAAGCAATTTTACCGGGTCGCCCGGTTCTTTTTTTTAACCAGCCCGGTTCTTTTTACACTTCCAGCTGGAGCTCAGCAGCGGCTTTTTGGACAAGATCACGCCGTGTTAGGCTTCCAGAGCCCCGGCTAAGCAATTTTACCGGGTCGCCCGGTTCTTTTTTTAACCAGCCCGGTTCTTTTTACACTTCCAGCTGGAGCTCAGCATCGTGTAAAACATAAACCAAACGATGAAATTGGTTATTTCTTCATGTATAATGATCAACTCGATACTCCCTAGCCCCCAACAGCCTTTTTTTTCATAACACTTTAACCAGAGTGACGGGAGAGCGGCATTTCAGAAAACGTGCTTATCTCGGCGAGAAAAAGCCATTTCGGCAATAAAATTTAAAACGCGTGTAAAACATAAACCAAACGATGAAATTGGTTATTTCTTCATGTATAATGATCAACTCGATACTCCCTAGCCCCCAACAGCCTTTTTTTTCATAACACTTTAACCAGAGTGACGGGAGAGCGGCATTTCAGAAAACGTGCTTATCTCGGCGAGAAAAAGCGATTTCGGCAATAAAATTTAAAACGCGTGTAAAACATAAACCAAACGATGAAATTGGTTATTTCTTCATGTATAATGATCAACTCGATACTCCCTAGCCCCCAACAGCCTTTTTTTTCATAACACTTTAACCAGAGTGACGGGAGAGCGGCATTTCAGAAAACGTGCTTATCTCGGCGAGAAAAAGCCATTTCGGCAATAAAATTTAAAACGCGTGTAAAACATAAACCAAACGATGAAATTGGTTATTTCTTCATGTATAATGATCAACTCGATACTCCCTAGCCCCCAACAGCCTTTTTTTTCATAACACTTTAACCAGAGTGACGGGAGAGCGGCATTTCAGAAAACGTGCTTATCTCGGCGAGAAAAAGCGATTTCGGCAATAAAATTTAAAACGCGTGTAAAACATAAACCAAACGATGAAATTGGTTATTTCTTCATGTATAATGATCAACTCGATACTCCCTAGCCCCCAACAGCCTTTTTTTTCATAACACTTTAACCAGAGTGACGGGAGAGCGGCATTTCAGAAAACGTGCTTATCTCGGCGAGAAAAAGCCATTTCGGCAATAAAATTTAAAACGCGTGTAAAACATAAACCAAACGATGAAATTGGTTATTTCTTCATGTATAATGATCAACTCGATACTCCCTAGCCCCCAACAGCCTTTTTTTTCATAACACTTTAACCAGAGTGACGGGAGAGCGGCATTTCAGAAAACGTGCTTATCTCGGCGAGAAAAAGCGATTTCGGCAATAAAATTTAAAACGCGTGTAAAACATAAACCAAACGATGAAATTGGTTATTTCTTCATGTATAATGATCAACTCGATACTCCCTAGCCCCCAACAGCCTTTTTTTTCATAACACTTTAACCAGAGTGACGGGAGAGCGGCATTTCAGAAAACGTGCTTATCTCGGCGAGAAAAAGCCATTTCGGCAATAAAATTTAAAACGCGTGTAAAACATAAACCAAACGATGAAATTGGTTATTTCTTCATGTATAATGATCAACTCGATACTCCCTAGCCCCCAACAGCCTTTTTTTTCATAACACTTTAACCAGAGTGACGGGAGAGCGGCATTTCAGAAAACGTGCTTATCTCGGCGAGAAAAAGCGATTTCGGCAATAAAATTTAAAACGCGTGTAAAACATAAACCAAACGATGAAATTGGTTATTTCTTCATGTATAATGATCAACTCGATACTCCCTAGCCCCCAACAGCCTTTTTTTTCATAACACTTTTGTTGTGCCACTCATCCCCAGCCGGCACAGCACAGGTGTGGCTCATCCCAATCGACCAAGCTGTTCCAAATCATCTCGTCAGCGGCGGTCTACAAAACCCCCTGAGAGACAGTGCTCGACGCTTCGACGTTAACCTTCCGTGGTCAGCGCTCAACTACACGTCGAACCAGCGTCTCCTCCCTCCTATCCACTTTGGATCACCCTTTTTTGTGAGAAAAGTAAATATATTGTTTTTTTGCCCCAAGACTTCTGTTTTTGTGTCTTGTTCTCCTGGGTTCTCTGCATTTTTGGCTCACCACCCCAGCTGAGCGTAACAGAACGTCGAAGCCATCATGAGCCAAGCCGGGACCCCGGGGGCCGGGCAGCCAAGATCATCTGAATTACGTGAGTTAGTTTTTGGTCAAGCTAAAGAGATCTCTTCACTGCAGCAAGAATTAAATAAGGCTTTCCCGACCGTCCTGTCTCAAATCACTGCTCTGGAGAGGACGTCTCAAACCACAGTTGGTTCTGTGGCAACGCTTTCCAACCAAGTGCAGTCTATTGCAGGAGCACTATCTGGCATTCAACGGTCCCTGGATGCACTTACTGTCCGTGCCTCGGCCGAAGGAAATCCCGCTCCCGTTCATGGCCCTGCCTCTGCTTCCAACCAACAACCCAGCCCTGTCCTTCCCAACCCACAGCAGTCTCAGTCCGAGCCTGGCCTAGTCAGCCCTAGGCCTTTCAACGGTGACTTCAATCTGAGCAGAGGTTTTTTGGCACAATGTGAGTTACTTTTTACCCATCAGCCCTCTAAATATTCCTCTGACGGGTCTAAAATTGCTTTTGTCATGTCCCTTCTGGTCGAGGACGCCCTCCGCTGGGCCATTGCGGCAGTTGAGAACAACCCAGTTTTTTTTACCGACTACTCTCAGTTCAAGAGTGAGTTTCGGGCTGTGTTTGATCACCCTGCAGATGGTCAAGATGCTTCTAGCCGCCTGCTGGTTATCCGCCAGGGGTCGCGTTCAGTGGCTCAATATACGCTGGAATTTCGGATCCTTGCTGCAGAGAGCCGTTGGAATGACCAAGCCCTCCTCAGTGTCTTTCGCAAGGGGCTGAGGGATTCTATTAAGGACCTCATTGTCCGTGACAGCCCGGAGACCCTTAACGAGCTAATATCCCTGGCTCTCAAGATGGACGCACGACTTCAGGAGCGGCGTACAGACCGAGCCCAACGTAGCCCCCTACAGTCTGTCCCCCGTCGTTTTGCTTCTGTGTTCCCCACCTCACCTTCCAGGCCAACTCCTCATACTCAGGACCCTATGCTTCCCCCGTTCCTATCTACTTCAGGGTCTGGGGAGCCCATGGAGGTTGGCCGATCACGGATCTCGCCAGCAGAAAAGCAGCTGAGGCTGAGCAATGAACAATGTTTCTACTGTGGAGAATCAGGACATTTCATCCGGTCCTGCCCAAAAGGCCCAGCTCGCCAGTAGGGGCTATACTGGTGAGCAACACCACCATTCCCCAGCCCAAGGTTTGTTCCAACCGTCTTTTCCCCGCAACCCTGGCCTGGGGCAAAGAAACATTGTCTGTTAGTGCATTTATTGATTCTGGTGCGGACGAGAGCCTTATGGACATTTCCTTCGCACGCCAGGCCGGAATTCCTTTGGTTCCCTTAGATCAATCCCTGTCTCCCAGAGCCATCGATGGTCACTCGTTAGGAACCATTTCCTTCTCCACTGAACCTCTTATGCTCACGCTCTCAGGGAATCATACTGAGCCCATCCGTTTTTTTGTCCTTCATGCCCCTACTGCTCCCTTGATATTGGGGAGACCTTGGTTGGAGAGGCATGAACCTCACATCTCCTGGGCCTCTGGTCGGATTTTGGGATGGAGCACAGCCTGTCATGCGACCTGTCTACGCTCTGCCCTTTCACCTCCAAGTAGTCCCAGACCCATGCCCGTAACCCCTGATATCTCTGGAGTTCCGAGTATTTACCATGACCTTGCCTCAGTATTTAGTAAGGATAAAGCCCTTTTACTTCCCCCTCACCGGCCATACGATTGTGCGATCGACCTCCTTCCCGGGGCCCCCTATCCTAAGGGGCGACTCTACAACCTCTCCCTTCCAGAGAAGGAGGCGATGCGCAATTATGTTGCAGAGTCCCTGCTCTCAGGTTTCATAAGACCATCATCATCTCCCTTAGGGGCAGGTTTTTTTTTTGTGGACAGGAAGGATGGCGGCCTGAGACCTTGCATTGACTACCGTGGTCTTAATGACATCACAGTAAAAAACAAGTACCCTTTGCCCCTTATTAGTTCCACTTTTGAGCCTCTTGCTCATGCCCGGGTGTTCACCAAGCTAGATCTCCGCAACGCCTACCACTTAGTCCGGATCAGAGAGGGCGACGAATGGAAGACAGCTTTCAACACCCATCTCGGCCATTTTGAGTACCTTGTGATGCCTTTTGGCTTGTCCAACGCACCAGCGGTTTTCCAATGCCTGGTAAATGATGTGTTAAGAGACATGTTGAACATCTTTGTGGTGGTGTACCTGGACGACATCCTTATCTTCTCCAGGTCATTGAAGGAACACCACCAGCATGTGCGTTTGGTTCTTCAGCGGCTGTTGGAGAATCGCCTGTTCATTAAAGCCGAGAAGTGTGTCTTCCACTCTGACTCTGTAACGTACCTGGGAAACATAGTGGAAGCTGGACGGATGAGGGTCGATCCCTCCAAAGTCAAGGCTGTGGAGGAGTGGCCGCGTCCTACCAACCGGACTCAGCTCAGACGCTTCCTGGGTTTCGCAGGCTTCATACGCCGCTTCATCAAGGGATATAGTCAAATCGCTGCCCCTCTCAATGCCCTGACCTCCATCACACGCCCCTTTTCCTGGACGCCCGAAGCAGAGACGGCCTTCACCAGACTCAAGGGTCTGTTCTCTTCAGCTCCAGTGCTTGTCCACCCTGACCCTGAGAGACAATTCATTGTGGAAGTGGATGCTTCTGACACGGGCATTGGGGCAGTCCTCTCCCAGCGCTCGGAGGAGGATCAGAAGGTGCATCCGTGCGCTTATTTCTCTCGAAGTTACGACCCAGCGGAGAGGAACTATGATGTGGGAAACAAGGAGCTGCTGGCGGTCCATGATGCCCTGAGGGAGTGGAGACACTGGTTGGAGGGAGCAAAACTGCCTTTTGTCGTGTGGTCAGATCACAAGAACCTGACCTACTTAAGAACAGCAAAAAGGATAAACTCCAGGCAGGCCCGCTGGGCTCTGTTCTTAAGCCGGTTTGATTTCACTCTCACATACCGCCCAGGGTCAAAGAACGTCAGAGCTGACGCCCTTTCCCGTCAGTTCTCTGAGGGCCCTGCTGTCCCGGAGATATCAGACACCATCCTTCTTCCTGCCCGTGTGGTTGGGGCAATCTCCTGGCCCATAGATTCTGTCGTAATGGAGGCCCTGCAAACCCAACCTGACCCTGGCAATGGACCCCCGAACAGGCAGTTTGTTCCAGATGCTGCCCGTCCTCGAGTGTTAGAGTGGGGTCACTCCAGCCGTGTTTCATGTCACCCCGGAGAGCGCCGGACAGCGGAGTTCGTCGGCCGGAGATTCTGGTGGCCCACCCTTAAGAAGGATGTCAAGGAGTACGTTGCTGCCTGCACAGTCTGTGCCCGTAGTAAGGCTTCCCATCGCCCTCCAGCAGGCCTCTTACAACCCCTTCCAATTCCGAGTCGGCCATGGTCTCACATTGGCATGGACTTTGTCACTGGACTTCCCATTTCCCAGGGTTATGACACCATCCTGACTGTGGTCGACCGGTTCTCTAAGGCCGTCCACTTCATTCCCCTCCCCAAGCTTCCTTCTGCTGCTGAAACGGCTGACCTCCTCACCCTCCATGTTGTACGCCTCCATGGTATTCCCTCAGACATTGTGTCGGATCGTGGTCCCCAATTCATCTCCAAGGTGTGGCAGGCTTTTTGCAGGGGAATTGGAGCCACGGTCAGCCTTTCCTCCGGGTACCATCCTCAGTCCAATGGGCAGACTGAACGTGCCAACCAGGCGGTGGAGGAGACCCTTCGCTGCGTTGCCTCCAGCAACCCCTCTTCATGGGCTAAGTACCTAGCCTGGGTTGAGTATTCCCTCAATACATTGGAGAGCTCTGCCACGGGAATGTCACCATTTCAATGCTCTCTGGGTTACCAGCCTCCCTTGTTTCCACAGCAGGAACTGGAGGTGGCAGTTCCATCCACCAGGGCCCACCTCCGCCGGTGTCGACACATCTGGAGGACTGCTCGGGCTGCGCTACTCCGTGCCTCAGTACGATCTCAGCGTGGTGCTAACCGGCGGAGGAGGCATGCCCCGGTTTACCAGCCCGGCCAGAAAGTTTGGCTATTGGCCCGGGACTTGCCCCTCCAAACCTCTCAGACGTCTACCCGCAAGTTGAACCCTCGGTTTGTCGGTCCCTACACTGTGGACCGCATCATCGGCCCTTCCGCAGTGCGTCTGAATCTCCCTCCTGCTCTCAAAGTGCACCCAGTTTTCCATGTGTCCCAGCTGAAGCCAGTCGCCACCAGTCCCCTGGCACCGGCAGTTTCTGCTCCCCCGCCACCTCGACTACTGGCTGATGGTGATCCTGTTTGGTCGGTTCGTAAACTACTGGCCGTCCGTCGCCGGGGAAGAGGCTTCCAGTTCTTGGTGGACTGGGAGGGTTTCGGCCCTGAAGACCGTAGCTGGGTGCCCAGGTCCTACCTTGCTGACCCTTCGTTGTTGGATGACTTCTACCGGAACAATCCGGGTGCCCAGGGACGGTCGTCCGGTGCCTCCCCTCAGGGGGGGGGTACTGTTGTGCCACTCATCCCCAGCCGGCACAGCACAGGTGTGGCTCATCCCAATCGACCAAGCTGTTCCAAATCATCTCGTCAGCGGCGGTCTACAAAACCCCCTGAGAGACAGTGCTCGACGCTTCGACGTTAACCTTCCGTGGTCAGCGCTCAACTACACGTCGAACCAGCGTCTCCTCCCTCCTATCCACTTTGGATCACCCTTTTTTGTGAGAAAAGTAAATATATTGTTTTTTTGCCCCAAGACTTCTGTTTTTGTGTCTTGTTCTCCTGGGTTCTCTGCATTTTTGGCTCACCACCCCAGCTGAGCGTAACAACTTTAACCAGAGTGACGGGAGAGCGGCATTTCAGAAAACGTGCTTATCTCGGCGAGAAAAAGCCATTTCGGCAATAAAATTTAAAACGCGTGTAAAACATAAACCAAACGATGAAATTGGTTATTTCTTCATGTATAATGATCAACTCGATACTCCCTAGCCCCCAACAGCCTTTTTTTTCATAACACTTTAACCAGAGTGACGGGAGAGCGGTATTTCAGAAAACGTGCTTATCTCGGCGAGAAAAAGCGATTTCGGCAATAAAATTTAAAACGCGTGTAAAACATAAACCAAACGATGAAATTGGTTATTTCTTCATGTATAATGATCAACTCGATACTCCCTAGCCCCCAACAGCCTTTTTTTTCATAACACTTTAACCAGAGTGACGGGAGAGCGGCATTTCAGAAAACGTGCTTATCTCGGCGAGAAAAAGCCATTTCGGCAATAAAATTTAAAACGCGTGTAAAACATAAACCAAACGATGAAATTGGTTATTTCTTCATGTATAATGATCAACTCGATACTCCCTAGCCCCCAACAGCCTTTTTTTTCATAACACTTTAACCAGAGTGACGGGAGAGCGGCATTTCAGAAAACGTGCTTATCTCGGCGAGAAAAAGCGATTTCGGCAATAAAATTTAAAACGCGTGTAAAACATAAACCAAACGATGAAATTGGTTATTTCTTCATGTATAATGATCAACTCGATACTCCCTAGCCCCCAACAGCCTTTTTTTTCATAACACTTTAACCAGAGTGACGGGAGAGCGGCATTTCAGAAAACGTGCTTATCTCGGCGAGAAAAAGCGATTTCGGCAATAAAATTTAAAACGCGTGTAAAACATAAACCAAACGATGAAATTGGTTATTTCTTCATGTATAATGATCAACTCGATACTCCCTAGCCCCCAACAGCCTTTTTTTTCATAACACTTTAACCAGAGTGACGGGAGAGCGGCATTTCAGAAAACGTGCTTATCTCGGCGAGAAAAAGCGATTTCGGCAATAAAATTTAAAACGCGTGTAAAACATAAACCAAACGATGAAATTGGTTATTTCTTCATGTATAATGATCAACTCGATACTCCCTAGCCCCCAACAGCCTTTTTTTTCATAACACTTTAACCAGAGTGACGGGAGAGCGGCATTTCAGAAAACGTGCTTATCTCGGCGAGAAAAAGCGATTTCGGCAATAAAATTTAAAACGCGTGTAAAACATAAACCAAACGATGAAATTGGTTATTTCTTCATGTATAATGATCAACTCGATACTCCCTAGCCCCCAACAGCCTTTTTTTTCATAACACTTTAACCAGAGTGACGGGAGAGCGGCATTTCAGAAAACGTGCTTATCTCGGCGAGAAAAAGCGATTTCGGCAATAAAATTTAAAACGCGTGTAAAACAAACCAAACGATGAAATTGGTTATTTCTTCATGTATAATGATCAACTCGATACTCCCTAGCCCCCAACAGCCTTTTTTTTCATAACACTTTAACCAGAGTGACGGGAGAGCGGCATTTCAGAAAACGTGCTTATCTCGGCGAGAAAAAGCCATTTCGGCAATAAAATTTAAAACGCGTGTAAAACATAAACCAAACGATGAAATTGGTTATTTCTTCATGTATAATGATCAACTCGATACTCCCTAGCCCCCAACAGCCTTTTTTTTCATAACACTTTAACCAGAGTGACGGGAGAGCGGCATTTCAGAAAACGTGCTTATCTCGGCGAGAAAAAGCCATTTCGGCAATAAAATTTAAAACGCGTGTAAAACATAAACCAAACGATGAAATTGGTTATTTCTTCATGTATAATGATCAACTCGATACTCCCTAGCCCCCAACAGCCTTTTTTTTCATAACACTTTAACCAGAGTGACGGGAGAGCGGCATTTCAGAAAACGTGCTTATCTCGGCGAGAAAAAGCGATTTCGGCAATAAAATTTAAAACGCGTGTAAAACATAAACCAAACGATGAAATTGGTTATTTCTTCATGTATAATGATCAACTCGATACTCCCTAGCCCCCAACAGCCTTTTTTTTCATAACACTTTGGCCAGAGTGACGGGAGAGCGGCATTTCAGAAAACGTGCTTATCTCGGCGAGAAAAAGCGATTTCGGCAATAAAATTTAAAACGCGTGTAAAACATAAACCAAACGATGAAATTGGTTATTTCTTCATGTATAATGATCAACTCGATACTCCCTAGCCCCCAACAGCCTTTTTTTTCATAACACTTTAACCAGAGTGACGGGAGAGCGGCATTTCAGAAAACGTGCTTATCTCGGCGAGAAAAAGCCATTTCGGCAATAAAATTTAAAACGCGTGTAAAACATAAACCAAACGATGAAATTGGTTATTTCTTCATGTATAATGATCAACTCGAGTCGAGCTCCAGGGAGAGAGGCTGATTTTTCGCTTTTTGAGGCCGACCGACGAACCGGCGCGGGGCGGACTCAAAAGCCCGCAGAGCCGTAGGCACTTAGAAAAGTTTCGCCTTTGGCTGTGAGCTCCAGGGGGAGAGGCTGGTTTTGCGTTATTTTAGGCCGGCTGGAGAACCGGCGCGGGTCGGACGCACAATCCCCGCAGAGCCGTGGGCACTTAGAAAATTTTTGCCAAGTTGGCTCTGAGCGCCTGGTACCTAAAATGGAAGTATAGAGGCCGACTTTCGGGCAAGATCACGCCGCGTTAGGCTTCCAGGACCCCGGCTAAGCAATTTTACCGGGCCGCCCGGTTCTTTTTTTGAACCAGCCCGGTTCTTTTTACACTTCCAGCTGGAGCTCAGCAGCGGCTTTTTGCGCAAGATCACGCCGGGTTAGGCTTCCAGGACCTCGGCTAAGCAATTCTACCGGGCCGCCCGGTTCTTTTTTTGAACCAGCCCGGTTCTTTTTACACTTCCAGCTGGAGCTCACGAGCGGCTTTTTGGACAAGATCACGCCGTGTTAGGCTTCCAGAGCCCCGGCTAAGCAATTTTACCGGCCCGCCCGGTTCTTTTTTTTAACCAGCCCGGTTCTTTTTACACTTCCAGCTGGAGCTCAGCAGCGGGTTTTTGGACAAGATCACGCCGTGTTAGGCTTCCAGAGCCCCGGCTAAGCAATTTTACAGGGTCGCCCGGTTCTTTTTTTTAACCAGCCCGGTTTTTTTTACACTTCCAGCTGGAGCTCAGCAGCGGCTTTTTGCACAGTATCACGCCGGGTTAGGCTTCCAGAGCCCCGGCTAAGCAATTTTACCGGGCCGCCCGGTTCTTTTTTTTTAACCAGCCCGGTTCTTTTTACACTTCCAGCTGGAGCTCAGCAGCGGCTTTTTGGACAAGATCACGCCGTGTTAGGCTTCCAGAGCCCCGGCTAAGCAATTTTACCGGGTCGCCCGGTTCTTTTTTTTAACCAGCCCGGTTCTTTTTACACTTCCAGCTGGAGCTCAGCAGCGGCTTTTTGGACAAGATCACGCCGTGTTAGGCTTCCAGAGCCCCGGCTAAGCAATTTTACCGGGTTGCCCGGTTCTTTTTTTAACCAGCCCGGTTCTTTTTACACTTCCAGCTGGAGCTCAGCATCGTGTAAAACATAAACCAAACGATGAAATTGGTTATTTCTTCATGTATAATGATCAACTCGATACTCCCTAGCCCCCAACAGCCTTTTTTTTCATAACACTTTAACCAGAGTGACGGGAGAGCGGCATTTCAGAAAACGTGCTTATCTCGGCGAGAAAAAGCCATTTCGGCAATAAAATTTAAAACGCGTGTAAAACATAAACCAAACGATGAAATTGGTTATTTCTTCATGTATAATGATCAACTCGATACTCCCTAGCCCCCAACAGCCTTTTTTTTCATAACACTTTAACCAGAGTGACGGGAGAGCGGCATTTCAGAAAACGTGCTTATCTCGGCGAGAAAAAGCGATTTCGGCAATAAAATTTAAAACGCGTGTAAAACATAAACCAAACGATGAAATTGGTTATTTCTTCATGTATAATGATCAACTCGATACTCCCTAGCCCCCAACAGCCTTTTTTTTCATAACACTTTAACCAGAGTGACGGGAGAGCGGCATTTCAGAAAACGTGCTTATCTCGGCGAGAAAAAGCCATTTCGGCAATAAAATTTAAAACGCGTGTAAATAATAAACCAAACGATGAAATTGGTTATTTCTTCATGTATAATGATCAACTCGATACTCCCTAGCCCCCAACAGCCTTTTTTTTCATAACACTTTAACCAGAGTGACGGGAGAGCGGCATTTCAGAAAACGTGCTTATCTCGGCGAGAAAAAGCGATTTCGGCAATAAAATTTAAAACGCGTGTAAAACATAAACCAAACGATGAAATTGGTTATTTCTTCATGTATAATGATCAACTCGATACTCCCTAGCCCCCAACAGCCTTTTTTTTCATAACACTTTAACCAGAGTGACGGGAGAGCGGCATTTCAGAAAACGTGCTTATCTCGGCGAGAAAAAGCCATTTCGGCAATAAAATTTAAAACGCGTGTAAAACATAAACCAAACGATGAAATTGGTTATTTCTTCATGTATAATGATCAACTCGATACTCCCTAGCCCCCAACAGCCTTTTTTTTCATAACACTTTAACCAGAGTGACGGGAGAGCGGCATTTCAGAAAACGTGCTTATCTCGGCGAGAAAAAGCGATTTCGGCAATAAAATTTAAAACGCGTGTAAAACATAAACCAAACGATGAAATTGGTTATTTCTTCATGTATAATGATCAACTCGATACTCCCTAGCCCCCAACAGCCTTTTTTTTCATAACACTTTAACCAGAGTGACGGGAGAGCGGCATTTCAGAAAACGTGCTTATCTCGGCGAGAAAAAGCCATTTCGGCAATAAAATTTAAAACGCGTGTAAAACATAAACCAAACGATGAAATTGGTTATTTCTTCATGTATAATGATCAACTCGATACTCCCTAGCCCCCAACAGCCTTTTTTTTCATAACACTTTAACCAGAGTGACGGGAGAGCGGCATTTCAGAAAACGTGCTTATCTCGGCGAGAAAAAGCGATTTCGGCAATAAAATTTAAAACGCGTGTAAAACATAAACCAAACGATGAAATTGGTTATTTCTTCATGTATAATGATCAACTCGATACTCCCTAGCCCCCAACAGCCTTTTTTTTCATAACACTTTAACCAGAGTGACGGGAGAGCGGCATTTCAGAAAACGTGCTTATCTCGGCGAGAAAAAGCGATTTCGGCAATAAAATTTAAAACGCGTGTAAAACATAAACCAAACGATGAAATTGGTTTTTTCTTCATGTATAATGATCAACTCGATACTCCCTAGCCCCCAACAGCCTTTTTTTTCATAACACTTTAACCAGAGTGACGGGAGAGCGGCATTTCAGAAAACGTGCTTATCTCGGCGAGAAAAAGCGATTTCGGCAATAAAATTTAAAACGCGTGTAAAACATAAACCAAATGATGAAATTGGTTATTTCTTCATGTATAATGATCAACTCGATACTCCCTAGCCCCCAACAGCCTTTTTTTTCATAACACTTTAACCAGAGTGACGGGAGAGCGGCATTTCAGAAAACGTGCTTATCTCGGCGCGAAAAAGCGATTTCGGCATTAAAATTTAAAACGCGTGTAAAACATAAACCAAACGATGAAATTGGTTATTTCTTCATGTATAATGATCAACTCGATACTCCCTAGCCCCCAACAGCCTTTTTTTTCATAACACTTTAACCAGAGTGACGGGAGAGCGGCATTTCAGAAAACGTGCTTATCTCGGCGAGAAAAAGCGATTTCGGCAATAAAATTTAAAACGCGTGTAAATCATAAAGCAAACGATGAAATTGGTTATTTCTTCATGTATAATGATCAACTCGATACTCCCTAGCCCCCAACAGCCTTTTTTTTCATAACACTTTAACCAGAGTGACGGGAGAGCGGCATTTCAGAAAACGTGCTTATCTCGGCGAGAAAAAGCGATTTCGGCAATAAAATTTAAAACGCGTGTAAAACATAAACCAAACGATGAAATTGGTTATTTCTTCATGTATAATGATCAACTCGATACTCCCTAGCCCCCAACAGCCTTTTTTTTCATAACACTTTAACCAGAGTGACGGGAGAGCGGCATTTCAGAAAACGTGCTTATCTCGGCGAGAAAAAGCGATTTCGGCAATAAAATTTAAAACGCGTGTAAAACATAAACCAAACGATGAAATTGGTTATTTCTTCATGTATAATGATCAACTCGATACTCCCTAGCCCCCAACAGCCTTTTTTTTCATAACACTTTAACCAGAGTGACGGGAGAGCGGCATTTCAGAAAACGTGCTTATCTCGGCGAGAAAAAGCGATTTCGGCAATAAAATTTAAAACGCGTGTAAAACATAAACCAAACGATGAAATTGGTTATTTCTTCATGTATAATGATCAACTCGATACTCCCTAGCCCCCAACAGCCTTTTTTTCATAACACTTTAACCAGAGTGACGGGAGAGCGGCATTTCAGAAAACGTGCTTATCTCGGCGAGAAAAAGCGATTTCGGCAATAAAATTTAAAACGCGTGTAAAACATAAACCAAACGATGAAATTGGTTATTTCTTCATGTATAATGATCAACTCGATACTCCCTAGCCCCCAACAGCCTTTTTTTTCATAACACTTTAACCAGAGTGACGGGAGAGCGGCATTTCAGAAAACGTGCTTATCTCGGCGAGAAAAAGCCATTTCGGCAATAAAATTTAAAACGCGTGTAAAACATAAACCAAACGATGAAATTGGTTATTTCTTCATGTATAATGATCAACTCGATACTCCCTAGCCCCCAACAGCCTTTTTTTTCATAACACTTTAACCAGAGTGACGGGAGAGCGGCATTTCAGAAAACGTGCTTATCTCGGCGAGAAAAAGCGATTTCGGCAATAAAATTTAAAACGCGTGTAAAACATAAACCAAACGATGAAATTGGTTATTTCTTCATGTATAATGATCAACTCGATACTCCCTAGCCCCCAACAGCCTTTTTTTTCATAACACTTTAACCAGAGTGACGGGAGAGCGGCATTTCAGAAAACGTGCTTATCTCGGCGAGAAAAAGCCATTTCGGCAATAAAATTTAAAACGCGTGTAAAACATAAACCAAACGATGAAATTGGTTATTTCTTCATGTATAATGATCAACTCGATACTCCCTAGCCCCCAACAGCCTTTTTTTTCATAACACTTTAACCAGAGTGACGGGAGAGCGGCATTTCAGAAAACGTGCTTATCTCGGCGAGAAAAAGCGATTTCGGCAATAAAATTTAAAACGCGTGTAAAACATAAACCAAACGATGAAATTGGTTATTTCTTCATGTATAATGATCAACTCGATACTCCCTAGCCCCCAACAGCCTTTTTTTTCATAACACTTTAACCAGAGTGACGGGAGAGCGGCATTTCAGAAAACGTGCTTATCTCGGCGAGAAAAAGCGATTTCGGCAATAAAATTTAAAACGCGTGTAAAACATAAACCAAACGATGAAATTGGTTTTTTCTTCATGTATAATGATCAACTCGATACTCCCTAGCCCCCAACAGCCTTTTTTTTCATAACACTTTAACCAGAGTGACGGGAGAGCGGCATTTCAGAAAACGTGCTTATCTCGGCGAGAAAAAGCGATTTCGGCAA
This sequence comes from Syngnathus leptorhynchus, assembly GCF_054491065.1. NCBI lineage: Eukaryota > Metazoa > Chordata > Actinopteri > Syngnathiformes > Syngnathidae > Syngnathus > Syngnathus leptorhynchus. Next base: position 36,138 of record NW_028232287.1, on the reverse strand, counting down.
TAAAATTTAAAACGCGTGTAAAACATAAACCAAATGATGAAATTGGTTATTTCTTCATGTATAATGATCAACTCGATACTCCCTAGCCCCCAACAGCCTTTTTTTTCATAACACTTTAACCACAGTGACGGGAGAGCGGCATTTCAGAAAACGTGCTTATCTCGGCGAGAAAAAGCGATTTCGGCAATAAAATTTAAAACGCGTGTAAAACATAAACCAAACGATGAAATTGGTTATTTCTTCATGTATAATGATCAACTCGATACTCCCTAGCCCCCAACAGCCTTTTTTTTCATAACACTTTAACCAGAGTGACGGGAGAGCGGCATTTCAGAAAACGTGCTTATCTCGGCGAGAAAAAGCGATTTCGGCAATAAAATTTAAAACGCGTGTAAATCATAAAGCAAACGATGAAATTGGTTATTTCTTCATGTATAATGATCAACTCGATACTCCCTAGCCCCCAACAGCCTTTTTTTTCATAACACTTTAACCAGAGTGACGGGAGAGCGGCATTTCAGAAAACGTGCTTATCTCGGCGAGAAAAAGCGATTTCGGCAATAAAATTTAAAACGCGTGTAAAACATAAACCAAACGATGAAATTGGTTATTTCTTCATGTATAATGATCAACTCGATACTCCCTAGCCCCCAACAGCCTTTTTTTTCATAACACTTTAACCAGAGTGACGGGAGAGCGGCATTTCAGAAAACGTGCTTATCTCGGCGAGAAAAAGCGATTTCGGCAATAAAATTTAAAACGCGTGTAAAACATAAACCAAACGATGAAATTGGTTATTTCTTCATGTATAATGATCAACTCGATACTCCCTAGCCCCCAACAGCCTTTTTTTTCATAACACTTTAACCAGAGTGACGGGAGAGCGGCATTTCAGAAAACGTGCTTATCTCGGCGAGAAAAAGCGATTTCGGCAATAAAATTTAAAACGCGTGTAAAACATAAACCAAACGATGAAATTGGTTATTTCTTCATGTATAATGATCAACTCGATACTCCCTAGCCCCCAACAGCCTTTTTTTCATAACACTTTAACCAGAGTGACGGGAGAGCGGCATTTCAGAAAACGTGCTTATCTCGGCGAGAAAAAGCGATTTCGGCAATAAAATTTAAAACGCGTGTAAAACATAAACCAAACGATGAAATTGGTTATTTCTTCATGTATAATGATCAACTCGATACTCCCTAGCCCCCAACAGCCTTTTTTTTCATAACACTTTAACCAGAGTGACGGGAGAGCGGCATTTCAGAAAACGTGCTTATCTCGGCGAGAAAAAGCGATTTCGGCAATAAAATTTAAAACGCGTGTAAAACATAAACCAAACGATGAAATTGGTTATTTCTTCATGTATAATGATCAACTCGATACTCCCTAGCCCCCAACAGCCTATATTTTCATAACACTTTAACCAGAGTGACGGGAGAGCGGCATTTCAGAAAACGTGCTTATCTCGGCGAGAAAAAGCGATTTCGGCAATAAAATTTAAAACGCGTGTAAAACATAAACCAAACGATGAAATTGGTTATTTCTTCATGTATAATGATCAACTCGATACTCCCTAGCCCCCAACAGCCTTTTTTTTCATAACACTTTAACCAGAGTGACGGGAGAGCGGGATTTCAGAAAACGTGCTTATCTCGGCGAGAAAAAGCGATTTCGGCAATAAAATTTAAAACGCGTGTAAAACATAAACCAAACGATGAAATTGGTTATTTCTTCATGTATAATGATCAACTCGATACTCCCTAGCCCCCAACAGCCTTTTTTTTCATAACACTTTAACCAGAGTGACGGGAGAGCGGCATTTCAGAAAACGTGCTTATCTCGGCGAGAAAAAGCGATTTCGGCAATAAAATTTAAAACGCGTGTAAAACATAAACCAAACGATGAAATTGGTTATTTCTTCATGTATAATGATCAACTCGATACTCCCTAGCCCCCAACAGCCTTTTTTTTCATAACACTTTAACCAGAGTGACGGGAGAGCGGCATTTCAGAAAACGTGCTTATCTCGGCGAGAAAAAGCGATTTCGGCAATAAAATTTAAAACGCGTGTAAAACATAAACCAAACGATGAAATTGGTTATTTCTTCATGTATAATGATCAACTCGATACTCCCTAGCCCCCAACAGCCTTTTTTTTCATAACACTTTAACCAGAGTGACGGGAGAGCGGCATTTCAGAAAACGTGCTTATCTCGGCGAGAAAAAGCGATTTCGGCAATAAAACTTAAAACGCGTGTAAAACATAAACCAAACGATGAAATTGGTTATTTCTTCATGTATAATGATCAACTCGATACTCCCTAGCCCCCAACAGCCTTTTTTTTCATAACACTTTAACCAGAGTGACGGGAGAGCGGCATTTCAGAAAACGTGCTTATCTCCGCGAGAAAAAGCGATTTCGGCAATAAAATTTTAAACGCGTGTAAAACATAAACCAAACGATGAAATTGGTTATTTCTTCATGTATAATGATCAACTCGATACTCCCTAGCCCCCAACAGCCTTTTTTTTCATAACACTTTAACCAGAGTGACGGGAGAGCGGCATTTCAGAAAACGTGCTTATCTCGGCGAGAAAAAGCGATTTCGGCAATAAAATTTAAAACGCGTGTAAAACAAACCAAACGATGAAATTGGTTATTTCTTCATGTATAATGATCAACTCGATACTCCCTAGCCCCCAACAGCCTTTTTTTTCATAACACTTTAACCAGAGTGACGGGAGAGCGGCATTTCAGAAAACGTGCTTATCTCGGCGAGAAAAAGCGATTTCGGCAATAAAATTTAAAACGCGTGTAAAACATAAACCAAACGATGAAATTGGTTATTTCTTCATGTATAATGATCAACTCGATATTCCCTAGCCCCCAACAGCCTATATTTTCATAACACTTTAACCAGAGTGACGGGAGAGCGGCATTTCAGAAAAGGTGCTTATCTCGGCGAGAAAAAGCGATTTCGGCAATAAAATTTAAAACGCGTGTAAAACATAAACCAAACGATGAAATTGGTTATTTCTTCATGTATAATGATCAACTCGATACTCCCTAGCCCCCAACAGCCTTTTTTTTCATAACACTTTAACCAGAGTGACGGGAGAGCGGGATTTCAGAAAACGTGCTTATCTCGGCGAGAAAAAGCGATTTCGGCAATAAAATTTAAAACGCGTGTAAAACATAAACCAAACGATGAAATTGGTTATTTCTTCATGTATAATGATCAACTCGATACTCCCTAGCCCCCAACAGCCTTTTTTTTCATAACACTTTAACCAGAGTGACGGGAGAGCGGCATTTCAGAAAACGTGCTTATCTCGGCGAGAAAAAGCGATTTCGGCAATAAAATTTAAAACGCGTGTAAAACATAAACCAAACAATGAAATTGGTTATTTCTTCATGTATAATGATCAACTCGATACTCCCTAGCCCCCAACAGCCTTTTTTTTCATAACACTTTAACCAGAGTGACGGGAGAGCGGCATTTCAGAAAACGTGCTTATCTCGGCGAGAAAAAGCGATTTCGGCAATAAAATTTAAAACGCGTGTAAAACATAAACCAAACGATGAAATTGGTTATTTCTTCATGTATAATGATCAACTCGATACTCCCTAGCCCCCAACAGCCTTTTTTTTCATAACACTTTAACCAGAGTGACGGGAGAGCGGCATTTCAGAAAACGTGCTTATCTCGGCGAGAAAAAGCCATTTCGGCAATAAAATTTAAAACGCGTGTAAAACATAAACCAAACGATGAAATTGGTTATTTCTTCATGTATAATGATCAACTCGATACTCCCTAGCCCCCAACAGCCTTTTTTTTCATAACACTTTAACCAGAGTGACGGGAGAGCGGCATTTCAGAAAACGTGCTTATCTCGGCGAGAAAAAGCGATTTCGGCAATAAAATTTAAAACGCGTGTAAAACATAAACCAAACGATGAAATTGGTTATTTCTTCATGTATAATGATCAACTCGATACTCCCTAGCCCCCAACAGCCTTTTTTTTCATAACACTTTAACCAGAGTGACGGGAGAGCGGCATTTCAGAAAACGTGCTTATCTCGGCGAGAAAAAGCCATTTCGGCAATAAAATTTAAAACGCGTGTAAAACATAAACCAAACGATGAAATTGGTTATTTCTTCATGTATAATGATCAACTCGATACTCCCTAGCCCCCAACAGCCTTTTTTTTCATAACACTTTAACCAGAGTGACGGGAGAGCGGCATTTCAGAAAACGTGCTTATCTCGGCGAGAAAAAGCGATTTCGGCAATAAAATTTAAAACGCGTGTAAAACATAAACCAAACGATGAAATTGGTTATTTCTTCATGTATAATGATCAACTCGATACTCCCTAGCCCCCAACAGCCTTTTTTTTCATAACACTTTAACCAGAGTGACGGGAGAGCGGCATTTCAGAAAACGTGCTTATCTCGGCGAGAAAAAGCGATTTCGGCAATAAAATTTAAAACGCGTGTAAAACATAAACCAAACGATGAAATTGGTTATTTCTTCATGTATAATGATCAACTCGAGTCGAGCTCCAGGGAGAGAGGCTGATTTTTCGCTTTTTGAGGCCGACCGACGAACCGGCGCGGGGCGGACTCAAAAGCCCGCAGAGCCGTAGGCACTTAGAAAAGTTTCGCCTTTGGCTGTGAGCTCCAGGGAGAGAGGCTGGTTTTGCGTTATTTTAGGCCGGCTGGAGAACCGGCGCGGGTCGGACGCACAATCCCCGCAGAGCCGTGGGCACTTAGAAAATTTTTGCCAAGTTGGCTCTGAGCGCCTGGTACCTAATATGGAAGTATAGAGGCCGACTTTCGGGCAAGATCACGCCGCGTTAGGCTTCCAGGACCCCGGCTAAGCAATTTTACCGGGCCGCCCGGTTCTTTTTTTGAACCAGCCCGGTTCTTTTTACACTTCCAGCTGGAGCTCAGCAGCGGCTTTTTGCGCAAGATCACGCCGGGTTAGGCTTCCAGGACCTCGGCTAAGCAATTCTACCGGGCCGCCCGGTTCTTTTTTTGAACCAGCCCGGTTCTTTTTACACTTCCAGCTGGAGCTCACGAGCGGCTTTTTGGACAAGATCACGCCGTGTTAGGCTTCCAGAGCCCCGGCTAAGCAATTTTACCGGCCCGCCCGGTTCTTTTTTTTAACCAGCCCGGTTCTTTTTACACTTCCAGCTGGAGCTCAGCAGCGGGTTTTTGGACAAGATCACGCCGTGTTAGGCTTCCAGAGCCCCGGCTAAGAAATTTTACAGGGTCGCCCGGTTCTTTTTTTTAACCAGCCCGGTTTTTTTTACACTTCCAGCTGGAGCTCAGCAGCGGCTTTTTGCACAGTATCACGCCGGGTTAGGCTTCCAGAGCCCCGGCTAAGCAATTTTACCGGGCCGCCCGGTTCTTTTTTTTTAACCAGCCCGGTTCTTTTTACACTTCCAGCTGGAGCTCAGCAGCGGCTTTTTGGACAAGATCACGCCGTGTTAGGCTTCCAGAGCCCCGGCTAAGCAATTTTACCGGGTCGCCCGGTTCTTTTTTTTAACCAGCCCGGTTCTTTTTACACTTCCAGCTGGAGCTCAGCAGCGGCTTTTTGGACAAGATCACGCCGTGTTAGGCTTCCAGAGCCCCGGCTAAGCAATTTTACCGGGTCGCCCGGTTCTTTTTTTAACCAGCCCGGTTCTTTTTACACTTCCAGCTGGAGCTCAGCATCGTGTAAAACATAAACCAAACGATGAAATTGGTTATTTCTTCATGTATAATGATCAACTCGATACTCCCTAGCCCCCAACAGCCTTTTTTTTTCATAACACTTTAACCAGAGTGACGGGAGAGCGGCATTTCAGAAAACGTGCTTATCTCGGCGAGAAAAAGCCATTTCGGCAATAAAATTTAAAACGCGTGTAAAACATAAACCAAACGATGAAATTGGTTATTTCTTCATGTATAATGATCAACTCGATACTCCCTAGCCCCCAACAGCCTTTTTTTTCATAACACTTTAACCAGAGTGACGGGAGAGCGGCATTTCAGAAAACGTGCTTATCTCGGCGAGAAAAAGCGATTTCGGCAATAAAATTTAAAACGCGTGTAAAACATAAACCAAACGATGAAATTGGTTATTTCTTCATGTATAATGATCAACTCGATACTCCCTAGCCCCCAACAGCCTTTTTTTTCATAACACTTTAACCAGAGTGACGGGAGAGCGGCATTTCAGAAAACGTGCTTATCTCGGCGAGAAAAAGCCATTTCGGCAATAAAATTTAAAACGCGTGTAAAACATAAACCAAACGATGAAATTGGTTATTTCTTCATGTATAATGATCAACTCGATACTCCCTAGCCCCCAACAGCCTTTTTTTTCATAACACTTTAACCAGAGTGACGGGAGAGCGGCATTTCAGAAAACGTGCTTATCTCGGCGAGAAAAAGCGATTTCGGCAATAAAATTTAAAACGCGTGTAAAACATAAACCAAACGATGAAATTGGTTATTTCTTCATGTATAATGATCAACTCGATACTCCCTAGCCCCCAACAGCCTTTTTTTTTTCATAACACTTTAACCAGAGTGACGGGAGAGCGGCATTTCAGAAAACGTGCTTATCTCGGCGAGAAAAAGCGATTTCGGCAATAAAATTTAAAACGCGTGTAAAACATAAACCAAACGATGAAATTGGTTATTTCTTCATGTATAATGATCAACTCGATACTCCCTAGCCCCCAACAGCCTTCTTTTTTCATAACACTTTAACCAGAGTGACGGTAGAGCGGCATTTCAGAAAACGTGCTTATCTCGGCGAGAAAAAGCGATTTCGGCAATAAAATTTAAAACGCGTGTAAAACATAAACCAAACGATGAAATTGGTTATTTCTTCATGTATAATGATCAACTCGATACTCCCTAGCCCCCAACAGCCTTTTTTTTCATAACACTTTAACCAGAGTGACGGGAGAGCGGCATTTCAGAAAACGTGCTTATCTCGGCGAGAAAAAGCGATTTCGGCAATAAAATTTAAAACGCGTGTAAAACATAAACCAAACGATGAAATTGGTTATTTCTTCATGTATAATGATCAACTCGATACTCCCTAGCCCCCAACAGCCTTTTTTTTCACAACACTTTAACCAGAGTGACGGGAGAGCGGCATTTCAGAAAACGTGCTTATCTCGGCGAGAAAAAGCGATTTCGGCAATAAAATTTAAAACGCGTGTAAAACATAAACCAAACGATGAAATTGGTTATTTCTTCATGTATAATGATCAACTCGATACTCCCTAGCCCCCAACAGCCTTTTTTTTCATAACACTTTAACCAGAGTGACGGGAGAGCGGCATTTCAGAAAACGTGCTTATCTCGGCGAGAAAAAGCGATTTCGGCAATAAAATTTAAAACGCGTGTAAAACATAAACCAAACGATGAAATTGGTTATTTCTTCATGTATAATGATCAACTCGATACTCCCTAGCCCCCAACAGCCTTTTTTTTCATAACACTTTAACCAGAGTGACGGGAGAGCGGCATTTCAGAAAACGTGCTTATCTCGGCGAGAAAAAGCGATTTCGGCAATAAAATTTAAAACGCGTGTAAAACATAAACCAAACGATGAAATTGGTTATTTCTTCATGTATAATGATCAAATCGATACTCCCTAGCCCCCAACAGCCTTTTTTTTCATAACACTTTAACCAGAGTGACGGGAGAGCGGCATTTCAGAAAACGTGCTTATTGTTGTGCCACTTATCCCCAGTCAGCACAGCACAGGTGTGGCTCATCCCAATCAACCAAGCTGTTCCACATCATCTCGTCGGAGGCGGTCTACAAAACCCCCTGAGAGACAGTGCTCGACGCTTCGACGTTAACCTTCCGTGGTCAGCGCTCAACTACACGTCAAACCAGCGTCTCCTCCCTCCTATCCACTTTGGATCACCCCTTTTTTGTGAGAGAAGTAAATATATTGTTTTTTGCCCTAAAACCTCAGTTTTTGTGTCTTGTCTCCTGGGTTCTCTGCATTTTTGGCTCACCACCCCAGCTGAGCGTAACAGAACGTCGAAGCCATCATGAGCCAAGCCGGGACCCCGGGGGCCGGGCAGCCAAGATCATCCGAATTACTTGGTTCTGTGGCAACACTTTCCAACCAAGTGCAGTCTATTGCAGGAGCGCTGTCTGGCATTCAACGGTCCCTGGATGCACTTACTGTCCGTGCCTCGGCCGAAGGAAATCCCGCTCCCGTTCATGGCCCTGCCTCTGCTTCCAACCAACAACCCAGCCCTGTCCTTCCCAACCCACAGCAGTCTCAGTCCGAGCCTGGCCTAGTCAGCCCTAGGCCTTTCAACGGTGACTTCAATCTGAGCAGAGGTTTTTTGGCACAATGTGAGTTACTTTTTACCCATCAGCCCTCTAAATATTCCTCTGACGGGTCTAAAATTGCTTTTGTCATGTCCCTTCTGGTCGAGGACGCCCTCCGCTGGGCCATTGCGGCAGTTGAGAACAACCCAGTTTTTTTTACCGACTACTCTCAGTTCAAGAGTGAGTTTCGGGCTGTGTTTGATCACCCTGCAGATGGTCAAGATGCTTCTAGCCGCCTGCTGGTTATCCGCCAGGGGTCGCGTTCAGTGGCTCAATATACGCTGGAATTTCGGATCCTTGCTGCAGAGAGCCGTTGGAATGACCAAGCCCTCCTCAGTGTCTTTCGCAAGGGGCTGAGGGATTCTATTAAGGACCTCATTGTCCGTGACAGCCCGGAGACCCTTAACGGGCTAATATCCCTGGCTCTCAAGATGGACGCACGACTTCAGGAGCGGCGTACAGACCGAGCCCAACGTAGCCCCCTACAGTCTGTCCCCCGTCGTTTTGCTTCTGTGTTCCCCACCTCACCTTCCAGGCCAACTCCTCATACTCAGGACCCTATGCTTCCCCCGTTCCTATCTACTTCAGGGTCTGGGGAGCCCATGGAGGTTGGCCGATCACGGATCTCGCCAGCAGAAAAGCAGCTGAGGCTGAGCAATGAACAATGTTTCTACTGTGGAGAATCAGGACATTTTCATCCGGTCCTGCCCAAAAGGCCCAGCTCGCCAGTAGGGGCTATACAGGTGAGCAACACCACCATTCCCCAGCCCAAGGTTTGTTCCAACCGTCTTTTCCCCGCAACCCTGGCCTGGGGCAAAGAAACATTGTCTGTTAGTGCATTTATTGATTCTGGTGCGGACGAGAGCCTTATGGACATTTCCTTCGCACGCCAGGCCGGAATTCCTTTGGTTCCCTTAGATCAATCCCTGTCTCCCAGAGCCATCGATGGTCACTCGTTAGGAACCATTTCCTTCTCCACTGAACCTCTTATGCTCACGCTCTCAGGGAATCATACTGAGCCCATCCGTTTTTTTGTCCTTCATGCCCCTACTGCTCCCTTGATATTGGGGAGACCTTGGTTGGAGAGGCATGAACCTCACATCTCCTGGGCCTCTGGTCGGATTTTGGGATGGAGCACAGCCTGTCATGCGACCTGTCTACGCTCTGCCCTTTCACCTCCAAGTAGTCCCAGACCCATGCCCGTAACCCCTGATATCTCTGGAGTTCCGAGTATTTACCATGACCTTGCCTCAGTATTTAGTAAGGATAAAGCCCTTTTACTTCCCCCTCACCGGCCATACGATTGTGCGATCGACCTCCTTCCCGGGGCCCCCTATCCTAAGGGGCGACTCTACAACCTCTCCCTTCCAGAGAAGGAGGCGATGCGCAATTATGTTGCAGAGTCCCTGCTCTCAGGTTTCATAAGACCATCATCATCTCCCTTAGGGGCAGGTTTTTTTTTTGTGGACAGGAAGGATGGCGGCCTGAGACCTTGCATTGACTACCGTGGTCTTAATGACATCACAGTAAAAAACAAGTACCCTTTGCCCCTTATTAGTTCCACTTTTGAGCCTCTTGCTCATGCCCGGGTGTTCACCAAGCTAGATCTCCGCAACGCCTACCACTTAGTCCGGATCAGAGAGGGCGACGAATGGAAGACAGCTTTCAACACCCATCTCGGCCATTTTGAGTACCTTGTGATGCCTTTTGGCTTGTCCAACGCACCAGCGGTTTTCCAATGCCTGGTAAATGATGTGTTAAGAGACATGTTGAACATCTTTGTGGTGGTGTACCTGGACGACATCCTCATCTTCTCCAGGTCATTGAAGGAACACCACCAGCATGTGCGTTTGGTTCTCCAACGGCTGTTGGAGAATCGCCTGTTCGTTAAAGCCGAGAAGTGTGTCTTCCACTCTGACTCTGTTACGTACCTGGGAAACATAGTGGAGGCTGGACGGATGAGTGTCGATCCCTCCAAAGTCAAGGCTGTGGAGGAGTGGCCGCGTCCTACCAACCGGACTCAGCTCAGACGATTCCTGGGTTTCGCAGGCTTCATACGCCGCTTCATCAAGGGATATAGTCAAATCGCTGCCCCTCTCAATGCCCTGACCTCCATCACACGCCCCTTTTCCTGGACGCCCGAAGCCGAGACGGCCTTCACCAGACTCAAGGGTCTGTTCTCTTCAGCTCCAGTGCTTGTCCACCCTGACCCTGAGAGACAATTCATTGTGGAAGTGGATGCTTCTGATACGGGCGTTGGGGCAGTCCTCTCCCAGCGGTCGGAGGAGGATCAGAAGGTGCATCCGTGCGCTTATTTCTCTAGAAGTTACGACCCAGCGGAGAGGAACTATGATGTGGGAAACAAGGAGCTGCTGGCGGTCCATGATGCCCTGAGGGAGTGGAGACACTGGTTGGAGGGAGCAAAACTGCCTTTTGTCGTGTGGTCAGATCACAAGAACCTGACCTACTTAAGAACAGCAAAAAGGATCAACTCCAGGCAGGCCCGCTGGGCTCTGTTCTTAAGCCGGTTTGATTTCACTCTCACATACCGCCCAGGGTCAAAGAACGTCAGAGCTGACGCCCTTTCCCGTCAGTTCTCTGAGGGCCCTGCTGTCCCGGAGATATCCGACACCATCCTTCTTCCTGCCCGTGTGGTTGGGGCAGTCTCCTGGCCCATAGATTCTGTTGTAATGGAGGCCCTGCAGACCCAACCTGACCCTGGCAATGGACCCCCGAACAGGCAGTTTGTTCCAGATGCTGCCCGTCCTCGAGTGTTAGAGTGGGGTCACTCCAGCCGTGTTTCATGTCACCCCGGAGAGCGCCGGACAGCGGAGTTCGTCGGCCGGAGATTCTGGTGGCCCACCCTTAAGAAGGATGTGAAGGAGTATGTTGCTGCCTGCACAGTCTGTGCCCGTAGTAAGGCTTCCCATCGCCCTCCAGCAGGCCTCCTACAACCCCTTCCAATTCCGAGTCGGCCGTGGTCTCACATTGGCATGGACTTTGTCACTGGACTTCCCTTGTCCCAGGGTTATGACACCATCCTGACTGTGGTCGACCGGTTCTCTAAGGCCGTCCACTTCATTCCCCTCCCCAAGCTTCCTTCTGCTGCTGAAACGGCTGACCTCCTCACCCTCCATGTCGTACGCCTCCATGGTATTCCCTCAGACATTGTGTCGGATCGTGGTCCCCAATTCATCTCCAAGGTGTGGCAGGCTTTTTGCAAGGGAATTGGAGCCACGGCCAGCCTTTCCTCCGGGTACCATCCTCAGTCCAATGGGCAGACTGAACGCGCCAACCAGGCAGTGGAAGAGACCCTTCGCTGCGTTGCCTCCAGCAACCCCTCTTCCTGGGCTAAGTACCTACCCTGGGTTGAGTATTCCCTCAACACATTGGAGAGCTCTGCCACCGGAATGTCTCCATTTCAATGCTCTCTGGGTTACCAGCCTCCCTTGTTTCCTCAGCAGGAACTGGAGGTGGCAGTTCCATCCACCAGGGCCCACCTCCGCCGGTGTCGACACATCTGGAGGACTGCTCGGGCTGCGCTACTCCGTGCCTCAGTACGATCTCAGCGTGATGCTAACCGGCGGAGGAGGCATGCCCCGGTTTACCAGCCTGGCCAGAAAGTTTGGCTATTGGCCCGGGACTTGCCACTCCAAACCTCTCAGACGTCTACCCGCAAGTTGAACCCTCGGTTTGTCGGTCCCTACACCGTGGACCGCATCATCGGCCCTTCCGCAGTGCGTCTGAATCTCCCTCCTGCTCTCAAAGTGCACCCAGTTTTCCATGTGTCCCAGCTGAAGCCAGTCGCCACCAGTCCCCTGGCACCGGCGGTTTCTGCTCCCCCGCCACCTCGACTACTGGCTGATGGTGATCCTGTTTGGTCGGTTCGTAAACTGCTGGCCGTCCGTCGCCGGGGAAGAGGCCTCCAGTTCTTGGTGGACTGGGAGGGCTTCGGCCCTGAAGATCGTAGCTGGGTGCCCAGGTCCTACCTTGCTGACCCTTCGTTGTTGGATGACTTCTACCGGGACAATCCGGGTGCCCAGGGACGGTCGTCCGGTGCCTCCCCTCAGGGGGGGGGTACTGTTGTGCCACTTATCCCCAGTCAGCACAGCACAGGTGTGGCTCATCCCAATCAACCAAGCTGTTCCACATCATCTCGTCGGAGGCGGTCTACAAAACCCCCTGAGAGACAGTGCTCGACGCTTCGACGTTAACCTTCCGTGGTCAGCGCTCAACTACACGTCAAACCAGCGTCTCCTCCCTCCTATCCACTTTGGATCACCCCTTTTTTGTGAGAGAAGTAAATATATTGTTTTTTGCCCTAAAACCTCAGTTTTTGTGTCTTGTCTCCTGGGTTCTCTGCATTTTTGGCTCACCACCCCAGCTGAGCGTAACACTTATCTCGGCGAGAAAAAGCGATTTCGCCAATAAAATTTAAAACGCGTGTAAAACATAAACCAAACGATGAAATTGGTTATTTCTTCATGTATAATGATCAACTCGATACTCCCTAGCCCCCAACAGCCTTTTTTTTCATAACACTTTAACCAGAGTGACGGGAGAGCGGCATTTCAGAAAACGTGCTTATCTCGGCGAGAAAAAGCGATTTCGGCAATAAAATTTAAAACGCGTGTAAAACATAAACCAAACGATGAAATTGGTTATTTCTTCATGTACAATGATCAACTCGATACTCCCTAGCCCCCAACAGCCTTTTTTTTCATAACACTTTAACCAGAGTGACGGGAGAGCGGCATTTCAGAAAACGTGCTTATCTCGGCGAGAAAAAGCGATTTCGGCAATAAAATTTAAAACGCGTGTAAAACATAAACCAAACGATGAAATTGGTTATTTCTTCATGTATAATGATCAACTCGATACTCCCTAGCCCCCAACAGCCTTTTTTTTCATAACACTTTAACCAGAGTGACGGGAGAGCGGCATTTCAGAAAACGTGCTTATCTCGGCGAGAAAAAGCGATTTCGGCAATAAAATTTAAAACGCGTGTAAAACATAAACCAAACGATGAAATTGGTTATTTCTTCATGTATAATGATCAACTCGATACTCCCTAGCCCCCAACAGCCTTTTTTTTCATAACACTTTAACCAGAGTGACGGGAGAGCGGCATTTCAGAAAACGTGCTTATCTCGGCGAGAAAAAGCCATTTCGGCAATAAAATTTAAAACGCGTGTAAAACATAAACCAAACGATGAAATTGGTTATTTCTTCATGTATAATGATCAACTCGATACTCCCTAGCCCCCAACAGCCTTTTTTTTCATAACACTTTAACCAGAGTGACGGGAGAGCGGCATTTCAGAAAACGTGCTTATCTCGGCGAGAAAAAGCGATTTCGGCAATAAAATTTAAAACGCGTGTAAAACATAAACCAAACGATGAAATTGGTTATTTCTTCATGTATAATGATCAACTCGATACTCCCTAGCCCCCAACAGCCTTTTTTTTCATAACACTTTAACCAGAGTGACGGGAGAGCGGCATTTCAGAAAACGTGCTTATCTCGGCGAGAAAAAGCGATTTCGGCAATAAAATTTAAAACGCGTGTAAAACATAAACCAAACGATGAAATTGGTTATTTCTTCATGTATAATGATCAACTCGATACTCCCTAGCCCCCAACAGCCTTTTTTTTCATAACACTTTAACCAGAGTGACGGGAGAGCGGCATTTCAGAAAACGTGCTTATCTCGGCGAGAAAAAGCGATTTCGGCAATAAAATTTAAAACGCGTGTAAAACATAAACCAAACGATGAAATTGGTTATTTCTTCATGTATAATGATCAACTCGATACTCCCTAGCCCCCAACAGCCTTTTTTTTCATAACACTTTAACCAGAGTGACGGGAGAGCGGCATTTCAGAAAACGTGCTTATCTCGGCGAGAAAAAGCGATTTCGGCAATAAAATTTAAAACGCGTGTAAAACATAAACCAAACGATGAAATTGGTTATTTCTTCATGTATAATGATCAACTCGATACTCCCTAGCGCCCAACAGCCTTTTTTTTCACAACACTTTAACCAGAGTGACGGGAGAGCGGCATTTCAGAAAACGTGCTTATCTCGGCGAGAAAAAGCGATTTCGGCAATAAAATTTAAAACGCGTGTAAAACATAAACCAAACGATGAAATTGGTTATTTCTTCATGTATAATGATCAACTCGATACTCCCTAGCCCCCAACAGCCTTTTTTTTCATAACACTTTAACCAGAGTGACGGGAGAGCGGCATTTCAGAAAACGTGCTTATCTCGGCGAGAAAAAGCGATTTCGGCAATAAAATTTAAAACGCGTGTAAAACATAAACCAAACGATGAAATTGGTTATTTCTTCATGTATAATGATCAACTCAATACTCCCTAGCCCCCAACAGCCTTTTTTTTCATAACACTTTAACCAGAGTGACGGGAGAGCGGCATTTCAGAAAACGTGCTTATCTCGGCGAGAAAAAGCGATTTCGGCAATAAAATTTAAAACGCGTGTAAAACATAAACCAAACGATGAAATTGGTTATTTCTTCATGTATAATGATCAACTCGATACTCCCTAGCCCCCAACAGCCTTTTTTTTCATAACACTTTAACCAGAGTGACGGGAGAGCGGCATTTCAGAAAACGTGCTTATCTCGGCGAGAAAAAGCGATTTCGGCAATAAAATTTAAAACGCGTGTAAAACATAAACCAAACGATGAAATTGGTTATTTCTTCATGTATAATGATCAACTCGATACTCCCTAGCCCCCAACAGCCTTTTTTTTCATAACACTTTAACCAGAGTGACGGGAGAGCGGCATTTCAGAAAACGTGCTTATCTCGGCGAGAAAAAGCGATTTCGGCAATAAAATTTAAAACGCGTGTAAAACATAAACCAAACGATGAAATTGGTTATTTCTTCATGTATAATGATCAACTCGATACTCCCTAGCCCCCAACAGCCTTTTTTTTCATAACACTTTAACCAGAGTGACGGGAGAGCGGCATTTCAGAAAACGTGCTTATCTCGGCGAGAAAAAGCGATTTCGGCAATAAAATTTAAAACGCGTGTAAAACATAAACCAAACGATGAAATTGGTTATTTCTTCATGTATAATGATCAACTCGATACTCCCTAGCCCCCAACAGCCTTTTTTTTCATAACACTTTAACCAGAGTGACGGGACAGCGGCATTTCAGAAAACGTGCTTATCTCGGCGAGAAAAAGCGATTTCGGCAATAAAATTTAAAACGCGTGTAAAACATAAACCAAACGATGAAATTGGTTATTTCTTCATGTATAATGATCAACTCGATACTCCCTAGCCCCCAACAGCCTTTTTTTTCATAACACTTTAACCAGAGTGACGGGAGAGCGGCATTTCAGAAAACGTGCTTATCTCGGCGAGAAAAAGCGATTTCGGCAATAAAATTTAAAACGCGTGTAAAACATAAACCAAACGATGAAATTGGTTATTTCTTCATGTATAATGATCAACTCGATACTCCCTAGCCCCCAACAGCCTTTTTTTTCATAACACTTTAACCAGAGTGACGGGAGAGCGGCATTTCAGAAAACGTGCTTATCTCGGCGAGAAAAAGCGATTTCGGCAATAAAATTTAAAACGCGTGTAAAACATAAACCAAACGATGAAATTGGTTATTTCTTCATGTATAATGATCAACTCGATACTCCCTAGCCCCCAACAGCCTTTTTTTTCATAACACTTTAACCAGAGTGATGGGAGAGCGGCATTTCAGAAAACGTGCTTATCTCGGCGAGAAAAAGCGATTTCGGCAATAAAATTTAAAACGCGTGTAAAACATAAACCAAACGATGAAATTGGTTATTTCTTCATGTATAATGATCAACTCGATACTCCCTAGCCCCCAACAGCCTTTTTTTTCACAACACTTTAACCAGAGTGACGGGAGAGCGGCATTTCAGAAAACGTGCTTATCTCGGCGAGAAAAAGCGATTTCGGCAATAAAATTTAAAACGCGTGTAAAACATAAACCAAACGATGAAATTGGTTATTTCTTCATGTATAATGATCAACTCGATACTCCCTAGCCCCCAACAGCCTTTTTTTTCACAACACTTTAACCAGAGTGACGGGAGAGCGGCATTTCAGAAAACGTGCTTATCTCGGCGAGAAAAAGCGATTTCGGCAATAAAATTTAAAACGCGTGTAAAACATAAACCAAACGATGAAATTGGTTATTTCTTCATGTATAATGATCAACTCGATACTCCCTAGCCCCCAACAGCCTTTTTTTTTCATAACACTTTAACCAGAGTGACGGGAGAGCGGCATTTCAGAAAACGTGCATATCTCGGCGAGAAAAAGCGATTTCGGCAATAAAATTTAAAACGCGTGTAAAACATAAACCAAACGATGAAATTGGTTATTTCTTCATGTATAATGATCAACTCGATACTCCCTAGCCCCCAACAGCCTTTTTTTTCATAACACTTTAACCAGAGTGACGGGAGAGCGGCATTTCAGAAAACGTGCTTATCTCGGCGAGAAAAAGCGATTTCGGCAATAAAATTTAAAACGCGTGTAAAACATAAACCAAACGATGAAATTGGTTATTTCTTCATGTATAATGATCAACTCGATACTCCCTAGCCCCCAACAGCCTTTTTTTTCATAACACTTTAACCAGAGTGACGGGAGAGCGGCATTTCAGAAAACGTGCTTATCTCGGCGAGAAAAAGCGATTTCGGCAATAAAATTTAAAACGCGTGTAAAACATAAACCAAACGATGAAGTTGGTTATTTCTTCATGTATAATGATCAACTCGATACTCCCTAGCCCCCAACAGCCTTTTTTTTCATAACACTTTAACCAGAGTGACGGGAGAGCGGCATTTCAGAAAACGTGCTTATCTCGGCGAGAAAAAGCGATTTCGGCAATAAAATTTAAAACGCGTGTAAAACATAAACCAAACGATGAAATTGGTTATTTCTTCATGTATAATGATCAACTCGATACTCCCTAGCCCCCAACAGCCTTTTTTTTCATAACACTTTAACCAGAGTGACGGGAGACCGGCATTTCAGAAAACGTGCTTATCTCGGCGAGAAAAAGCGATTTCGGCAATAAAATTTAAAACGCGTGTAAAACATAAACCAAACGATGAAATTGGTTATTTCTTCATGTATAATGATCAACTCGATACTCCCTAGCCCCCAACAGCCTTTTTTTTCATAACACTTTAACCAGAGTGACGGGAGAGCGGCATTTCAGAAAACGTGCTTATCTCGGCGAGAAAAAGCGATTTCGGCAATAAAATTTAAAACGCGTGTAAAACATAAACCAAACGATGAAATTGGTTATTTCTTCATGTATAATAATCAACTCGATACTCCCTAGCCCCCAACAGCCTTTTTTTTTCATAACACTTTAACCAGAGTGACGGGAGAGCGGCATTTCAGAAAACGTGCTTATCTCGGCGAGAAAAAGCGATTTCGGCAATAAAATTTAAAACGCGTGTAAAACATAAACCAAACGATGAAATTGGTTATTTCTTCATGTATAATGATCAACTCGATACTCCCTAGCCCCCAACAGCCTTCTTTTTTCATAACACTTTAACCAGAGTGACGGGAGAGCGGCATTTCAGAAAACGTGCTTATCTCGGCGAGAAAAAGCGATTTCGGCAATAAAATTTAAAACGCGTGTAAAACATAAACCAAACGATGAAATTGGTTATTTCTTCATGTATAATGATCAACTCGATACTCCCTAGCCCCCAACAGCCTTTTTTTTCATAACACTTTAACCAGAGTGACGGGAGAGCGGCATTTCAGAAAACGTGCTTATCTCGGCGAGAAAAAGCGATTTCGGCAATAAAATTTAAAACGCGTGTAAAACATAAACCAAACGATGAAATTGGTTATTTCTTCATGTATAATGATCAACTCGATACTCCCTAGCCCCCAACAGCCTTTTTTTTCACAACACTTTAACCAGAGTGACGGGAGAGCGGCATTTCAGAAAACGTGCTTATCTCGGCGAGAAAAAGCGATTTCGGCAATAAAATTTAAAACGCGTGTAAAACATAAACCAAACGATGAAATTGGTTATTTCTTCATGTATAATGATCAACTCGATACTCCCTAGCCCCCAACAGCCTTTTTTTTCATAACACTTTAACCAGAGTGACGGGAGAGCGGCATTTCAGAAAACGTGCTTATCTCGGCGAGAAAAAGCGATTTCGGCAATAAAATTTAAAACGCGTGTAAAACATAAACCAAACGATGAAATTGGTTATTTCTTCATGTATAATGATCAACTCGATACTCCCTAGCCCCCAACAGCCTTTTTTTTCATAACACTTTAACCAGAGTGACGGGAGAGCGGCATTTCAGAAAACGTGCTTATCTCGGCGAGAAAAAGCGATTTCGGCAATAAAATTTAAAACGCGTGTAAAACATAAACCAAACGATGAAATTGGTTATTTCTTCATGTATAATGATCAACTCGATACTCCCTAGCCCCCAACAGCCTTTTTTTTCATAACACTTTAACCAGAGTGACGGGAGAGCGGCATTTCAGAAAACGTGCTTATCTCGGCGAGAAAAAGCGATTTCGGCAATAAAATTTAAAACGCGTGTAAAACATAAACCAAACGATGAAATTGGTTATTTCTTCATGTATAATGATCAACTCGATACTCCCTAGCCCCCAACAGCCTTTTTTTTCATAACACTTTAACCAGAGTGACGGGAGAGCGGCATTTCAGAAAACGTGCTTATCTCGGCGAGAAAAAGCGATTTCGGCAATAAAATTTAAAACGCGTGTAAAACATAAACCAAACGATGAAATTGGTTATTTCTTCATGTATAATGATCAACTCGATACTCCCTAGCCCCCAACAGCCTTTTTTTTCATAACACTTTAACCAGAGTGACGGGAGAGCGGCATTTCAGAAAACGTGCTTATCTCGGCGAGAAAAAGCGATTTCGGCAATAAAATTTAAAACGCGTGTAAAACATAAACCAAACGATGAAATTGGTTATTTCTTCATGTATAATGATCAACTCGATACTCCCTAGCCCCCAACAGCCTTTTTTTTCACAACACTTTAACCAGAGTGACGGGAGAGCGGCATTTCAGAAAACGTGCTTATCTCGGCGAGAAAAAGCGATTTCGGCAATAAAATTTAAAACGCGTGTAAAACATAAACCAAACGATGAAATTGGTTATTTCTTCATGTATAATGATCAACTCGATACTCCCTAGCCCCCAACAGCCTTTTTTTTCATAACACTTTAACCAGAGTGACGGGAGAGCGGCATTTCAGAAAACGTGCTTATCTCGGCGAGAAAAAGCGATTTCGGCAATAAAATTTAAAACGCGTGTAAAACATAAACCAAACGATGAAATTGGTTATTTCTTCATGTATAATGATCAACTCGATACTCCCTAGCCCCCAACAGCCTTTTTTTTCATAACACTTTAACCAGAGTGACGGGAGAGCGGCATTTCAGAAAACGTGCTTATCTCGGCGAGAAAAAGCGATTTCGGCAATAAAATTTAAAACGCGTGTAAAACATAAACCAAACGATGAAATTGGTTATTTCTTCATGTGTAATGATCAACTCGATACTCCCTAGCCCCCAACAGCCTTTTTTTTCATAACACTTTAACCAGAGTGACGGGAGAGCGGCATTTCAGAAAACGTGCTTATCTCGGCGAGAAAAAGCCATTTCGGCAATAAAATTTAAAACGCGTGTAAAACATAAACCAAACGATGAAATTGGTTATTTCTTCATGTATAATGATCAACTCGATACTCCCTAGCCCCCAACAGCCTTTTTTTTCATAACACTTTAACCAGAGTGACGGGAGAGCGGCATTTCAGAAAACGTGCTTATCTCGGCGAGAAAAAGCGATTTCGGCAATAAAATTTAACACGCGTGTAAAACATAAACCAAACGATGAAATTGGTTATTTCTTCATGTATAATGATCAACTCGATACTCCCTAGCCCCCAACAGCCTTTTTTTTCATAACACTTTAACCAGAGTGACGGGAGAGCGGCATTTCAGAAAACGTGCTTATCTCGGCGAGAAAAAGCGATTTCGGCAATAAAATTTAAAACGCGTGTAAAACATAAACCAAACGATGAAATTGGTTATTTCTTCATGTATAATGATCAACTCGAGTCGAGCTCCAGGGAGAGAGGCTGATTTTTCGCTTTTTGAGGCCGACCGACGAACCGGCGCGGGGCGGACTCAAAAGCCCGCAGAGCCGTAGGCACTTAGAAAAGTTTCGCCTTTGGCTGTGAGCTCCAGGGGGAGAGGCTGGTTTTGCGTTATTTTAGGCCGGCTGGAGAACCGGCGCGGGTCGGACGCACAATCCCCGCAGAGCCGTGGGCACTTAGAAAATTTTTGCCAAGTTGGCTCTGAGCGCCTGGTACCTAATATGGAAGTATAGAGGCCGACTTTCGGGCAAGATCACGCCGCGTTAGGCTTCCAGGACCCCACCTAAGCAATTTTACCGGGCCGCCCGGTTCTTTTTTTGAACCAGCCCGGTTCTTTTTACACTTCCAGCTGGAGCTCAGCAGCGGCTTTTTGCGCAAGATCACGCCGGGTTAGGCTTCCAGGACCTCGGCTAAGCAATTCTACCGGGCCGCCCGGTTCTTTTTTTGAACCAGCCCGGTTCTTTTTACACTTCCAGCTGGAGCTCACGAGCGGCTTTTTGGACAAGATCACGCCGTGTTAGGCTTCCAGAGCCCCGGCTAAGCAATTTTACCGGCCCGCCCGGTTCTTTTTTTTAACCAGCCCGGTTCTTTTTACACTTCCAGCTGGAGCTCAGCAGCGGGTTTTTGGACAAGATCACGCCGTGTTAGGCTTCCAGAGCCCCGGCTAAGCAATTTTACAGGGTCGCCCGGTTCTTTTTTTTAACCAGCCCGGTTTTTTTTACACTTCCAGCTGGAGCTCAGCAGCGGCTTTTTGCACAGTATCACGCCGGGTTAGGCTTCCAGAGCCCCGGCTAAGCAATTTTACCGGGCCGCCCGGTTCTTTTTTTTTAACCAGCCCGGTTCTTTTTACACTTCCAGCTGGAGCTCAGCAGCGGCTTTTTGGACAAGATCACGCCGTGTTAGGCTTCCAGAGCCCCGGCTAAGCAATTTTACCGGGTCGCCCGGTTCTTTTTTTTAACCAGCCCGGTTCTTTTTACACTTCCAGCTGGAGCTCAGCAGCGGCTTTTTGGACAAGATCACGCCGTGTTAGGCTTCCAGAGCCCCGGCTAAGCAATTTTACCGGGTCGCCCGGTTCTTTTTTTAACCAGCCCGGTTCTTTTTACACTTCCAGCTGGAGCTCAGCATCGTGTAAAACATAAACCAAACGATGAAATTGGTTATTTCTTCATGTATAATGATCAACTCGATACTCCCTAGCCCCCAACAGCCTTTTTTTTCATAACACTTTAACCAGAGTGACGGGAGAGCGGCATTTCAGAAAACGTGCTTATCTCGGCGAGAAAAAGCCATTTCGGCAATAAAATTTAAAACGCGTGTAAAACATAAACCAAACGATGAAATTGGTTATTTCTTCATGTATAATGATCAACTCGATACTCCCTAGCCCCCAACAGCCTTTTTTTTCATAACACTTTAACCAGAGTGACGGGAGAGCGGCATTTCAGAAAACGTGCTTATCTCGGCGAGAAAAAGCGATTTCGGCAATAAAATTTAAAACGCGTGTAAAACATAAACCAAACGATGAAATTGGTTATTTCTTCATGTATAATGATCAACTCGATACTCCCTAGCCCCCAACAGCCTTTTTTTTCATAACACTTTAACCAGAGTGACGGGAGAGCGGCATTTCAGAAAACGTGCTTATCTCGGCGAGAAAAAGCGATTTCGGCAATAAAATTTAAAACGCGTGTAAAACATAAACCAAACGATGAAATTGGTTATTTCTTCATGTATAATGATCAACTCGATACTCCCTAGCCCCCAACAGCCTTTTTTTTCATAACACTTTAACCAGAGTGACGGGAGAGCGGCATTTCAGAAAACGTGCTTATCTCGGCGAGAAAAAGCGATTTCGGCAATAAAATTTAAAACGCGTGTAAAACATAAACCAAACGATGAAATTGGTTATTTCTTCATGTATAATGATCAACTCGATACTCCCTAGCCCCCAACAGCCTTTTTTTTCATAACACTTTAACCAGAGTGACGGGAGAGCGGCATTTCAGAAAACGTGCTTATCTCGGCGAGAAAAAGCGATTTCGGCAATAAAATTTAAAACGCGTGTAAAACATAAACCAAACGATGAAATTGGTTATTTCTTCATGTATAATGATCAACTCGATACTCCCTAGCCCCCAACAGCCTTTTTTTTCATAACACTTTAACCAGAGTGACGGGAGAGCGGCATTTCAGAAAACGTGCTTATCTCGGCGAGAAAAAGCGATTTCGGCAATAAAATTTAAAACGCGTGTAAAACAAACCAAACGATGAAATTGGTTATTTCTTCATGTATAATGATCAACTCGATACTCCCTAGCCCCCAACAGCCTTTTTTTTCATAACACTTTAACCAGAGTGACGGGAGAGCGGCATTTCAGAAAACGTGCTTATCTCGGCGAGAAAAAGCCATTTCGGCAATAAAATTTAAAACGCGTGTAAAACATAAACCAAACGATGAAATTGGTTATTTCTTCATGTATAATGATCAACTCGATACTCCCTAGCCCCCAACAGCCTTTTTTTTCATAACACTTTAACCAGAGTGACGGGAGAGCGGCATTTCAGAAAACGTGCTTATCTCGGCGAGAAAAAGCGATTTCGGCAATAAAATTTAAAACGCGTGTAAAACATAAACCAAACGATGAAATTGGTTATTTCTTCATGTATAATGATCAACTCGATACTCCCTAGCCCCCAACAGCCTTTTTTTTCATAACACTTTAACCAGAGTGACGGGAGAGCGGCATTTCAGAAAACGTGCTTATCTCGGCGAGAAAAAGCGATTTCGGCAATAAAATTTAAAACGCGTGTAAAACATAAACCAAACGATGAAATTGGTTATTTCTTCATGTATAATGATCAACTCGATACTCCCTAGCCCCCAACAGCCTTTTTTTTCATAACACTTTAGACCAGAGTGACGGGAGAGCGGCATTTCAGAAAACGTGCTTATCTCGGCGAGAAAAAGCGATTTCGGCAATAAAATTTAAAACGCGTGTAAAACATAAACCAAACGATGAAATTGGTTATTTCTTCATGTATAATGATCAACTCGATACTCCCTAGCCCCCAACAGCCTTTTTTTTCATAACACTTTAACCAGAGTGACGGGAGAGCGGCATTTCAGAAAACGTGCTTATCTCGGCGAGAAAAAGCGATTTCGGCAATAAAATTTAAAACGCGTGTAAAACATAAACCAAACGATGAAATTGGTTATTTCTTCATGTATAATGATCAACTCGATACTCCCTAGCCCCCAACAGCCTTTTTTTTCATAACACTTTAACCAGAGTGACGGGAGAGCGGCATTTCAGAAAACGTGCTTATCTCGGCGAGAAAAAGCGATTTCGGCAATAAAATTTAAAACGCGTGTAAAACATAAACCAAACGATGAAATTGGTTATTTCTTCATGTATAATGATCAACTCGATACTCCCTAGCCCCCAACAGCCTTTTTTTTCATAACACTTTAACCAGAGTGACGGGAGAGCGGCATTTCAGAAAACGTGCTTATCTCGGCGAGAAAAAGCGATTTCGGCAATAAAATTTAAAACGCGTGTAAAACATAAACCAAACGATGAAATTGGTTATTTCTTCATGTATAATGATCAACTCGATACTCCCTAGCCCCCAACAGCCTTTTTTTTCATAACACTTTAACCAGAGTGACGGGAGAGCGGCATTTCAGAAAACGTGCTTATCTCGGCGAGAAAAAGCGATTTCGGCAATAAAATTTAAAACGCGTGTAAAACATAAACCAAACGATGAAATTGGTTATTTCTTCATGTATAATGATCAACTCGATACTCCCTAGCCCCCAACAGCCTTTTTTTTCATAACACTTTAACCAGAGTGACGGGAGAGCGGCATTTCAGAAAACGTGCTTATCTCGGCGAGAAAAAGCGATTTCGGCAATAAAATTTAAAACGCGTGTAAAACATAAACCAAACGATGAAATTGGTTATTTCTTCATGTATAATGATCAACTCGATACTCCCTAGCCCCCAACAGCCTTTTTTTTCATAACACTTTAACCAGAGTGACGGGAGAGCGGCATTTCAGAAAACGTGCTTATCTCGGCGAGAAAAAGCGATTTCGGCAATAAAATTTAAAACGCGTGTAAAACATAAACCAAACGATGAAATTGGTTATTTCTTCATGTATAATGATCAACTCGATACTCCCTAGCCCCCAACAGCCTTTTTTTTCATAACACTTTAACCAGAGTGACGGGAGAGCGGCATTTCAGAAAACGTGCTTATCTCGGCGAGAAAAAGCGATTTCGGCAATAAAATTTAAAACGCGTGTAAAACATAAACCAAACGATGAAATTGGTTATTTCTTCATGTATAATGATCAACTCGATACTCCCTAGCCCCCAACAGCCTTTTTTTTCATAACACTTTAACCAGAGTGACGGGAGAGCGGCATTTCAGAAAACGTGCTTATCTCGGCGAGAAAAAGCGATTTCGGCAATAAAATTTAAAACGCGTGTAAAACATAAACCAAACGATGAAATTGGTTATTTCTTCATGTATAATGATCAACTCGATACTCCCTAGCCCCCAACAGCCTTTTTTTTCATAACACTTTAACCAGAGTGACGGGAGAGCGGCATTTCAGAAAACGTGCTTATCTCGGCGAGAAAAAGCGATTTCGGCAATAAAATTTAAAACGCGTGTAAAACATAAACCAAACGATGAAATTGGTTATTTCTTCATGTATAATGATCAACTCGATACTCCCTAGCCCCCAACAGCCTTTTTTTTCATAACACTTTAACCAGAGTGACGGGAGAGCGGCATTTCAGAAAACGTGCTTATCTCGGCGAGAAAAAGCGATTTCGGCAATAAAATTTAAAACGCGTGTAAAACATAAACCAAACGATGAAATTGGTTATTTCTTCATGTATAATGATCAACTCGATACTCCCTAGCCCCCAACAGCCTTTTTTTTCATAACACTTTAACCAGAGTGACGGGAGAGCGGCATTTCAGAAAACGTGCTTATCTCGGCGAGAAAAAGCGATTTCGGCAATAAAATTTAAAACGCGTGTAAAACATAAACCAAACGATGAAATTGGTTATTTCTTCATGTATAATGATCAACTCGATACTCCCTAGCCCCCAACAGCCTTTTTTTTCATAACACTTTAACCAGAGTGACGGGAGAGCGGCATTTCAGAAAACGTGCTTATCTCGGCGAGAAAAAGCGATTTCGGCAATAAAATTTAAAACGCGTGTAAAACATAAACCAAACGATGAAATTGGTTATTTCTTCATGTATAATGATCAACTCGATACTCCCTAGCCCCCAACAGCCTTTTTTTTCATAACACTTTAACCAGAGTGACGGGAGAGCGGCATTTCAGAAAACGTGCTTATCTCGGCGAGAAAAAGCGATTTCGGCAATAAAATTTAAAACGCGTGTAAAACATAAACCAAACGATGAAATTGGTTATTTCTTCATGTATAATGATCAACTCGATACTCCCTAGCCCCCAACAGCCTTTTTTTTCATAACACTTTAACCAGAGTGACGGGAGAGCGGCATTTCAGAAAACGTGCTTATCTCGGCGAGAAAAAGCGATTTCGGCAATAAAATTTAAAACGCGTGTAAAACATAAACCAAACGATGAAATTGGTTATTTCTTCATGTATAATGATCAACTCGATACTCCCTAGCCCCCAACAGCCTTTTTTTTCATAACACTTTAACCAGAGTGACGGGAGAGCGGCATTTCAGAAAACGTGCTTATCTCGGCGAGAAAAAGCGATTTCGGCAATAAAATTTAAAACGCGTGTAAAACATAAACCAAACGATGAAATTGGTTATTTCTTCATGTATAATGATCAACTCGATACTCCCTAGCCCCCAACAGCCTTTTTTTTCATAACACTTTAACCAGAGTGACGGGAGAGCGGCATTTCAGAAAACGTGCTTATCTCGGCGAGAAAAAGCGATTTCGGCAATAAAATTTAAAACGCGTGTAAAACATAAACCAAACGATGAAATTGGTTATTTCTTCATGTATAATGATCAACTCGATACTCCCTAGCCCCCAACAGCCTTTTTTTTCATAACACTTTAACCAGAGTGACGGGAGAGCGGCATTTCAGAAAACGTGCTTATCTCGGCGAGAAAAAGCGATTTCGGCAATAAAATTTAAAACGCGTGTAAAACATAAACCAAACGATGAAATTGGTTATTTCTTCATGTATAATGATCAACTCGATACTCCCTAGCCCCCAACAGCCTTTTTTTTCATAACACTTTAACCAGAGTGACGGGAGAGCGGCATTTCAGAAAACGTGCTTATCTCGGCGAGAAAAAGCGATTTCGGCAATAAAATTTAAAACGCGTGTAAAACATAAACCAAACGATGAAATTGGTTATTTCTTCATGTATAATGATCAACTCGATACTCCCTAGCCCCCAACAGCCTTTTTTTTCATAACACTTTAACCAGAGTGACGGGAGAGCGGCATTTCAGAAAACGTGCTTATCTCGGCGAGAAAAAGCGATTTCGGCAATAAAATTTAAAACGCGTGTAAAACATAAACCAAACGATGAAATTGGTTATTTCTTCATGTATAATGATCAACTCGATACTCCCTAGCCCCCAACAGCCTTCTTTTCATAACACTTTAAACCAGAGTGACGGGAGAGCGGCATTTCAGAAAACGTGCTTATCTCGGCGAGAAAAAAGCGATTTCGGCAATAAAATTTAAAACGCGTGTAAAACATAAACCAAACGATGAAATGGTTATTTCTTCATGTATAATGATCAACTCGATACTCCCTAGCCCCCAACAGCCTTTTTTTCATAACACTTTAACCAGAGTGACGGGAGAGCGGCATTTCAGAAAACGTGCTTATCTCGGCGAGAAAAAGCGATTTCGGCAATAAAATTTAAAACGCGTGTAAAACATAAACCAAACGATGAAATTGGTTATTTTCTTCATGTATAATGATCAACTCGATACTCCCTAGCCCCCAACAGCCTTTTTTTTCATAACACTTTAACCAGAGTGACGGGAGAGCGGCATTTCAGAAAACGTGCTTATCTCGGCGAGAAAAAGCGATTTCGGCAATAAAATTTAAAACGCGTGTAAAACATAAACCAAACGATGAAATTGGTTATTTCTTCATGTATAATGATCAACTCGATACTCCCTAGCCCCCAACAGCCTTTTTTTTCATACACTTTAACCAGAGTGACGGTGAGAGCGGCATTTCAGAAAACGTGCTTATCTCGGCGAGAAAAAGCGATTTCGGCAATAAAATTTAAAACGCGTGTAAAACATAAACCAAACGATGAAATTGGTTATTTCTTCATGTTATAATGATCAACTCGATACTCCCTAGCCCCCACAGCCTTTTTTTTCATAACACTTTAACCAGAGTGACGGGGAGAGCGGCATTTCAGAAAACGTGCTTATCTCGGCGAGAAAAAGCGATTTCGGCAATAAAATTTAAAACGCGTGTAAAACATAAACCAAACGATGAAATTGGTTATTTCTTCATGTATAATGATCAACTCGATACTCCCTAGCCCCCAACAGCCTTTTTTTTTCATAACACTTTAACCAGAGTGACGGGAGAGCGGCATTTCAGAAACGTGCTTATCTCGGCGAGAAAAAGCGATTTCGGCAATAAAATTTAAAACGCGTGTAAAACATAAACCAAACGATGAAATTGGTTATTTCTTCATGTATAATGATCAACTCGATACTCCCTAGCCCCCAACAGCCTTTTTTTTCATAACACTTTAACCAGAGTGACGGGAGAGCGGCATTTCAGAAAACGTGCTTATCTCGGCGAGAAAAAGCGATTTCGGCAATAAAATTTAAAACGCGTGTAAAACATAAACCAAACGATGAAATTGGTTATTTCTTCATGTATAATGATCAACTCGATACTCCCTAGCCCCCAACAGCCTTTTTTTTCATAACACTTTAACCAGAGTGACGGGGAGAGCGGCATTTCAGAAAACGTGCCTTATCTCGGCGAGAAAAAGCGATTTCGGCAATACAATTTAAAACGCGTGTAAAACATAAACCAAACGATGAAATTGGTTATTTCTTCATGTATAATGATCAACTCGATACTCCCTAGCCCCCAACAGCCTTTTTTTTCATAACACTTTAACCAGAGTGACGGGAGAGCGGCATTTCAGAAAACGTGCTTATCTCGGCGAGAGAAAAAGCGATTTCGGCAATAAAATTTAAACGCGTGTAAAACATAAACCAAACGATGAAATTGGTTATTTCTTCATGTATAATGATCAACTCGATACTCCCTAGCCCCCAACAGCCTTTTTTTTCATAACACTTTAACCAGAGTGACGGGAGAGCGGCATTTCAGAAAACGTGCTTATCTCGGCGAGAAAAAGCGATTTCGGCAATAAAATTTAAAACGCGTGTAAAACCATAAACCAAACGATGAAATTGGTTATTTCTTCATGTATAATGATCAACTCGATACTCCTAGCCCCCAACAGCCTTTTTTTTTCATAACACTTTAACCAGAGTGACGGGAGAGCGGCATTTCAGAAAACGTGCTTATCTCGGCGAGAAAAAGCGATTTCGGCAATAAAATTTAAAACGCGTGTAAAACATAAACCAAACGATGAAATTGGTTATTTCTTCATGTATAATGATCAACTCGATACTCCCTAGCCCCCAACAGCCTTTTTTTCATAACACTTTAACCAGAGTGACGGGAGAGCGGCATTTCAGAAAACGTGCTTATCTCGGCGAGAAAAAGCGATTTCGGCAATAAAATTTAAAACGCGTGTAAAACATAAACCAAACGATGAAATTGGTTATTTCTTCATGTATAATGATCAACTCGATACTCCCTAGCCCCCAACAGCCTTTTTTTTCATAACACTTTAACCAGAGTGACGGAGGAGAGCGGCATTTCAGAAACGTGCTTATCTCGGCGAGAAAAAGCGATTTCGGCAATAAAATTTAAAACGCGTGTAAAACATAAACCAAACGATGAAATTGGTTATTTCTTCATGTATAATGATCAACTCGATACTCCCTAGCCCCCAACAGCCCTTTTTTTTCATAACACTTTAACCAGAGTGACGGGAGAGCGGCATTTCAGAAAACGTGCTTATCTCGGCGAGAAAAAGCGATTTCGGCAATAAAATTTAAAACGCGTGTAAAACATAAACCAAACGATGAAATTGGTTATTTCTTCATGTATAATGATCAACTCGATACTCCCTAGCCCCCAACAGCCTTTTTTTCATAACACTTTAAACCAGAGTGACGGGAGAGCGGCATTTCAGAAAACGTGCTTATCTCGGCGAGAAAAAGCGATTTCGGCAATAAAATTTAAAACGCGTGTAAAACATAAACCAAACGATGAAATTGGTTATTTCTTCATGTATAATGATCAACTCGATACTCCCTAGCCCCCAACAGCCTTTTTTTTCATAACACTTTAACCAGAGTGACGGGAGAGCGGCATTTCAGAAAACGTGCTTATCTCGGCGAGAAAAAGCGATTTCGGCAATAAAATTTAAAACGCGTGTAAAACATAAACCAAACGATGAAAATTGGTTATTTCTTCATGTATAATGATCAACTCGATACTCCCTAGCCCCCAACAGCCTTTTTTTTCATAACACTTTAACCAGAGTGACGGGGAGAGCGGCATTTCAGAAAACGTGCTTATCTCGGCGAGAAAAAGCGATTTCGGCAATAAAATTTAAAACGCGTGTAAAACATAAACCAAACGATGAAATTGGTTATTTCTTCATGTATAATGATCAACTCGATACTCCCTAGCCCCCAACAGCCTTTTTTTTCATAACACTTTAACCAGAGTGACGGGAGAGCGGCATTTCAGAAACGTGCTTATCTCGGCGAGAAAAAGCGATTTCGGCAATAAAATTTAAAACGCGTGTAAAACATAAACCAAACGATGAAATTGGTTATTTCTTCATGTATAATGATCAACTCGATACTCCCCTAGCCCCCAACAGCCTTTTTTTTCATAACACTTTAACCAGAGTGACGGGGAGAGCGGCATTTCAGAAAACGTGCTTATCTCGGCGAGAAAAAAGCGATTTCGGCAATAAAATTTAAACGCGTGTAAAACACAAACCAAACGATGAAATTGGTTATTTCTTCATGTATAATGATCAACTCGATACTCCCTAGCCCCAACAGCCTTTTTTTTCATAACACTTTAACCAGAGTGACGGGAGAGCGGCATTTCAGAAAACGTGCTTATCTCGGCGAGAAAAAGCGCTTTCGGCAATAAAATTTAAAACGCGTGTAAAACATAAACCAAACGATGAAATTGGTTATTTCTTCATGTATAATGATCAACTCGATACTCCCTAGCCCCCAACAGCCTTTTTTTTCATAACACTTTAACCAGAGTGACGGGAGAGCGGCATTTCAGAAAACGTGCTTATCTCGGCGAGAAAAAGCGATTTCGGCAATAAAATTTAAAACGCGTGTAAAACATAAACCAAACGATGAAATTGGTTATTTCTTCATGTATAATGATCAACTCGATACTCCTAGCCCCCAACAGCCTTTTTTTTCATAACACTTTAACCAGAGTGACGGGAGAGCGGCATTTCAGAAAACGTGCTTATCTCGGCGAGAAAAAGCGATTTCGGCAATAAAATTTAAAACGCGTGTAAAACATAAACCAAACGATGAAATTGGTTATTTCTTCATGTATAATGATCAACTCGATACTCCCTAGCCCCCAACAGCCTTTTTTTTCATAACACTTTAACCAGAGTGACGGGAGAGCGGCATTTCAGAAAACGTGCTTATCTCGGCGAGAAAAAGCGATTTCGGCAATAAAATTTAAAACGCGTGTAAAACATAAACCAAACGATGAAATTGGTTATTTCTTCATGTATAATGATCAACTCGATACTCCCTAGCCCCCAACAGCCTTTTTTTTCATAACACTTTAACCAGAGTGACGTGACGGGAGAGCGGCATTTCAGAAAACGTGCTTATCTCGGCGAGAAAAAGCGATTTCGGCAATAAAATTTAAAACGCGTGTAAAACATAAACCAAACGATGAAATTGGTTATTTCTTCATGTATAATGATCAACTCGATACTCCCTAGCCCCCAACAGCCTTTTTTTTCATAACACTTTAACCAGAGTGACGGGAGAGCGGCATTTCAGAAAACGTGCTTATCTCGGCGAGAAAAAGCGATTTCGGCAATAAAATTTAAAACGCGTGTAAAACATAAACCAAACGATGAAATTGGTTATTTCTTCATGTATAATGATCAACTCGATACTCCCTAGCCCCCAACAGCCTTTTTTTTCATAACACTTTAACCAGAGTGACGGGAGAGCGGCATTTCAGAAAACGTGCTTATCTCGGCGAGAAAAAGCGATTTCGGCAATAAAATTTAAAACGCGTGTAAAACATAAACCAAACGATGAAATTGGTTATTTCTTCATGTATAATGATCAACTCGATACTCCCTAGCCCCCAACAGCCTTTTTTTTCATAACACTTTAACCAGAGTGACGGGAGAGCGGCATTTCAGAAAACGTGCTTATCTCGGCGAGAAAAAGCGATTTCGGCAATAAAATTTAAAACGCGTGTAAAACATAAACCAAACGATGAAATTGGTTGTTTCTTCATGTATAATGATCAACTCGAGTCGAGCTCCAGGGAGAGAGGCTGATTTTTCGCTTTTTGAGGCCGACCGACGAACCGGCGCGGGGCGGACTCAAAAGCCCGCAGAGCCGTAGGCACTTAGAAAAGTTTCGCCTTTGGCTGTGAGCTCCAGGGGAGAGGCTGGTTTTGCGTTATTTTAGGCCGGCTGGAGAACCGGCGCGGGTCGGACGCACAATCCCCGCAGAGCCGTGGGCACTTAGAAAATTTTTGCCAAGTTGGCTCTGAGCGCCTGGTACCTAATATGGAAGTATAGAGGCCGACTTTCGGGCAAGATCACGCCGCGTTAGGCTTCCAGGACCCCGGCTAAGCAATTTTACCGGGCCGCCCGGTTCTTTTTTTGAACCAGCCCGGTTCTTTTTACACTTCCAGCTGGAGCTCAGCAGCGGCTTTTTGCGCAAGATCACGCCGGGTTAGGCTTCCAGGACCTCGGCTAAGCAATTCTACCGGGCCGCCCGGTTCTTTTTTTGAACCAGCCCGGTTCTTTTTACACTTCCAGCTGGAGCTCACGAGCGGAATTTTGGACAAGATCACGCCGTGTTAGGCTTCCAGAGCCCCGGCTAAGCAATTTTACCGGCCCGCCCGGTTCTTTTTTTTAACCAGCCCGGTTCTTTTTACACTTCCAGCTGGAGCTCAGCAGCGGGTTTTTGGACAAGATCACGCCGTGTTAGGCTTCCAGAGCCCCGGCTAAGCAATTTTACAGGGTCGCCCGGTTCTTTTTTTTAACCAGCCCGGTTTTTTTTACACTTCCAGCTGGAGCTCAGCAGCGGCTTTTTGCACAGTATCACGCCGGGTTAGGCTTCCAGAGCCCCGGCTAAGCAATTTTACCGGGCCGCCCGGTTCTTTTTTTTAACCAGCCCGGTTCTTTTTACACTTCCAGCTGGAGCTCAGCAGCGGCTTTTTGGACAAGATCACGCCGTGTTAGGCTTCCAGAGCCCCGGCTAAGCAATTTTACCGGGTCGCCCGGTTCTTTTTTTTAACCAGCCCGGTTCTTTTTACACTTCCAGCTGGAGCTCAGCAGCGGCTTTTTGGACAAGATCACGCCGTGATAGGCTTCCAGAGCCCCGGCTAAGCAATTTTACCGGGTCGCCCGGTTCTTTTTTTAACCAGCCCGGTTCTTTTTACACTTCCAGCTGGAGCTCAGCATCGTGTAAAACATAAACCAAACGATGAAATTGGTTATTTCTTCATGTATAATGATCAACTCGATACTCCCTAGCCCCCAACAGCCTTTTTTTTCATAACACTTTAACCAGAGTGACGGGAGAGCGGCATTTCAGAAAACGTGCTTATCTCGGCGAGAAAAAGCGATTTCGGCAATAAAATTTAAAACGCGTGTAAAACATAAACCAAACGATGAAATTGGTTATTTCTTCATGTATAATGATCAACTCGATACTCCCTAGCCCCCAACAGCCTTTTTTTTCATAACACTTTAACCAGAGTGACGGGAGAGCGGCATTTCAGAAAACGTGCTTATCTCGGCGAGAAAAAGCGATTTCGGCAATAAAATTTAAAACGCGTGTAAAACATAAACCAAACGATGAAATTGGTTATTTCTTCATGTATAATGATCAACTCGATACTCCCTAGCCCCCAACAGCCTTTTTTTTCATAACACTTTAACCAGAGTGACGGGAGAGCGGCATTTCAGAAAACGTGCTTATCTCGGCGAGAAAAAGCGATTTCGGCAATAAAATTTAAAACGCGTGTAAAACATAAACCAAACGATGTAATTGGTTATTTCTTCATGTATAATGATCAACTCGATACTCCCTAGCCCCCAACAGCCTTTTTTTTCATAACACTTTAACCAGAGTGACGGGAGAGCGGCATTTCAGAAAACGTGCTTATCTCGGCGAGAAAAAGCGATTTCGGCAATAAAATTTAAAACGCGTGTAAAACATAAACCAAACGATGAAATTGGTTATTTCTTCATGTATAATGATCAACTCGATACTCCCTAGCCCCCAACAGCCTTTTTTTTCATAACACTTTAACCAGAGTGACGGGAGAGCGGCATTTCAGAAAACGTGCTTATCTCGGCGAGAAAAAGCGATTTCGGCAATAAAATTTAAAACGCGTGTAAAACATAAACCAAACGATGAAATTGGTTATTTCTTCATGTATAATGATCAACTCGATACTCCCTAGCCCCCAACAGCCTTTTTTTTCATAACACTTTAACCAGAGTGACGTGACGGGAGAGCGGCATTTCAGAAAACGTGCTTATCTCGGCGAGAAAAAGCGATTTCGGCAATAAAATTTAAAACGCGTGTAAAACATAAACCAAACGATGAAATTGGTTATTTCTTCATGTATAATGATCAACTCGATACTCCCTAGCCCCCAACAGCCTTTTTTTTCATAACACTTTAACCAGAGTGACGGGAGAGCGGCATTTCAGAAAACGTGCTTATCTCGGCGAGAAAAAGCGATTTCGGCAATAAAATTTAAAACGCGTGTAAAACATAAACCAAACGATGAAATTGGTTATTTCTTCATGTATAATGATCAACTCGATACTCCCTAGCCCCCAACAGCCTTTTTTTTCATAACACTTTAACCAGAGTGACGGGAGAGCGGCATTTCAGAAAACGTGCTTATCTCGGCGAGAAAAAGCGATTTCGGCAATAAAATTTAAAACGCGTGTAAAACATAAACCAAACGATGAAATTGGTTATTTCTTCATGTATAATGATCAACTCGATACTCCCTAGCCCCCAACAGCCTTTTTTTTTTCATAACACTTTAACCAGAGTGACGGGAGAGCGGCATTTCAGAAAACGTGCTTATCTCGGCGAGAAAAAGCGATTTCGGCAATAAAATTTAAAACGCGTGTAAAACATAAACCAAACGATGAAATTGGTTATTTCTTCATGTATAATGATCAACTCGATACTCCCTAGCCCCCAACAGCCTTTTTTTTCATAACACTTTAACCAGAGTGACGGGAGAGCGGCATTTCAGAAAACGTGCTTATCTCGGCGAGAAAAAGCGATTTCGGCAATAAAATTTAAAACGCGTGTAAAACATAAACCAAACGATGAAATTGGTTGTTTCTTCATGTATAATGATCAACTCGAGTCGAGCTCCAGGGAGAGAGGCTGATTTTTCGCTTTTTGAGGCCGACCGACGAACCGGCGCGGGGCGGACTCAAAAGCCCGCAGAGCCGTAGGCACTTAGAAAAGTTTCGCCTTTGGCTGTGAGCTCCAGGGGAGAGGCTGGTTTTGCGTTATTTTAGGCCGGCTGGAGAACCGGCGCGGGTCGGACGCACAATCCCCGCAGAGCCGTGGGCACTTAGAAAATTTTTGCCAAGTTGGCTCTGAGCGCCTGGTACCTAATATGGAAGTATAGAGGCCGACTTTCGGGCAAGATCACGCCGCGTTAGGCTTCCAGGACCCCGGCTAAGCAATTTTACCGGGCCGCCCGGTTCTTTTTTTGAACCAGCCCGGTTCTTTTTACACTTCCAGCTGGAGCTCAGCAGCGGCTTTTTGCGCAAGATCACGCCGGGTTAGGCTTCCAGGACCTCGGCTAAGCAATTCTACCGGGCCGCCCGGTTCTTTTTTTGAACCAGCCCGGTTCTTTTTACACTTCCAGCTGGAGCTCACGAGCGGAATTTTGGACAAGATCACGCCGTGTTAGGCTTCCAGAGCCCCGGCTAAGCAATTTTACCGGCCCGCCCGGTTCTTTTTTTTAACCAGCCCGGTTCTTTTTACACTTCCAGCTGGAGCTCAGCAGCGGGTTTTTGGACAAGATCACGCCGTGTTAGGCTTCCAGAGCCCCGGCTAAGCAATTTTACAGGGTCGCCCGGTTCTTTTTTTTAACCAGCCCGGTTTTTTTTACACTTCCAGCTGGAGCTCAGCAGCGGCTTT